>NC_136268.1:55676138-55713638 GCF_964187855.1 Myxine glutinosa
AGTCCTTGCAGATCTTCGAAGTTAATCAACGGTCATGCCCATGAGGTCCCTCACGTGCTGCTGTTCTGGGGAATACAAAATGTCGTCAGTATCTTGTGTCTCAATTTCCTGATCAGGGTACAGAGCGTAAAAATCCGATTCACTTGAAGCATTTGAACTTAAAACATTTGGAGAAAAGAGAGGGACTTCCTTTATGTCAAAGTCTCCCATGGGCGCCTGGTCGGCTTGCGGGTCTAGGACATCCGCGTCGGGTCCCTCGACCGCCAGACCCAGTGTCGCAATCAGATCCATAGTTGGGTCGGAAGGGGGCGTGCAGCTGTCAGCTTGTAATACATAAGAGGCGTTAGCCAGTACACGCAAGGGGTTTTCAGCACAAGTATCACAGTCATCACAAACATCCATACAGGCAGCAGCCAGTTCCCACATGGGATCCACACAAGTATCACAGTCGTCACAAAATTCAATACAATTTTCTGGAGCGTTGGTCGCAACTGCCTTGTTGAAGGACCCGTTCAGGTCGACGGCCTCTGTGGTCAGAGCCATAGTCGTTGTCGGCGGCTTCTTCACTTTCCATCCTGTAAAATACTTTCTCATACAGAGGAGGACTAGAGATTTCATTAGTGCCCCCCAAATTACTACCCCGATTATCACAGCCAGTGCGGTCAATAACCACTTCACTATGGTGCCCGTCCATCCCCGGAACCAGTCAGTGAGCCAGCTAAATGTATAAGAATTTTCGCGCGCGATCCGATCGATCGTCAGGGCGTGGCTAGTTTCCCTTAGTCTCACTATTGCGGCTGACACTCCTTCAGATGGATCGGGTATGTAAGTGCAACATTTTCCCTCTATAATTCCGCATACCCCTCCTTTCTCTGCCAAGAGCATGTCCAAAGCCACCCGATTCTGCATCACCATTGTACGCATGTGAATCACCGTATCCAATAGTATGTCATGAGCCGTAGCGGTGTCGTTTGCCACCTTTTCTAGGGCCAAAGCCAATTTATCTATCCGGAAACTATCCATGACTGTGCCCGCTCCTGGGAAGAAGAAACCGAACACCTTTTCCCATAGGCTCCCGTGTAGTTTAGTGGTTCCATCTTCGTTCATGACTGACCTCTTATAACGCCTGTCCAAGGACTTTGGGTCTAGCTCATCCAGTATCTCAACGTCAGGAAGGACTGAACCCAAATAACATGTGCCCCCCCAATTATTTATTTATTTTCACGAATAAACAAATAATAGAAATAACCTGGTCTACTTCCAATTTCAATTCTGGTCAGTTCTGGTGTCTGGTCACACACAATGTTTTCCTCACCCACTGTGATTCGCTCAAAATAGATTCTCACTGTTATGTCTGAAATTCGTCTCATGAAAACCCATTCAAGAGTCCGGTGTAACAGACAGCCAAACACATAGACACGCCGAAGACCCCAGGGTACCCATCAAACTAGCTTGTCCCCAGATCCACAACACAGCGAAACATGTAACTTTACTAAAACTAGAACGGGCACTCGGTAGAGCGCATACCTTCGCCGCAGCTACTTTTGTTGCCAAAATAAAAGACTACAAGATCTGTGTAGCAAAGCCACACCTACGTTGTCATGCGGGAAGATTTGTTTCAAATTAAACCATTCTATCCCGCCAAAAGTTTGATATTGTAATCACATCCATGACCTTTTCATGACCTTTTCATGACCTTGACCTTGACCTTTGACCCGATCGATTCCAAAATCTAATCAAATGGTTCCCGGATAATAACCTATCATCCCACCAAATTTCATGCGAATCGGTTGAATACCTTTTGAGTTATGCGAATAACATACACATACACACACACACACACACAGACATACAAATAAATACACAGCGATCAAAACATAACCTTCCGCTTTTGCGAAGGTAATAATCACTTACTCATAACTAATACTCATAATAACTCATAATTACTTATGTAATTACTCATGCCAATACTTACTCAAAATAATGTAATATCCCAATCTTCACCCCCTATGCAAATCGAAGCACCCCGGACAATCCACAACCAATATCAACCACTGTAGCCGCCTTCCCGACTCCAGGCAACCACACACAGCCACATACATCTCCATCCACGTCACACAAGACAACAGCCAACGAGTGTGTCCACCACACAGAAACCTTTGGCAATGCAACAACCGAACCCCCAGACAACCAACAACAAAACCCAATCCATCTCCATGGCTCATCAAGCAGTTCCAACTTAATCCAGCTTCACATACCGATTTCCCCAAAAACTCGTGAAACTTCACCCCCATTCTGGAAAAACCCTGGACTAAACCCTGACACCCTAAATAACTTCAGACCCATCTCCAACCTACCCTTTCTGTCAAAAGTTTTGGAACGTGCTGTGGCCACTCAACTCAAACATCACCACTCTGCCAATAACCTGTATGAAACATCCCAATCCGGATTCTGCTCCAGCCACAGTACTGAAACTGCTCTCCTCAAAGTCACCAGCGACCTTCTCTCTCCTCTGACGCCGGCAACCTCAACATTTTCATCCTCCTCACCTCAACGCCTCCTTTGACATCATCAATCACACCATCCTCCTCACCCTGTTTAGACCAGCTTGTGCCTATTAAACCCAAATCAGTTCACTCCCAAGCCTACAAGGACCACCTACAGCACTGCAAAGATGTCCTCTACTCCACCTACTACTCTCAAATTATCCACTCTGGCTCTGGAATCCCAAAAGCACTCTTCTCTACAATAAACAAACTAAATAAACAAATAAATAAACAAACTTTACAACGTGAACAAACTCCTCAGCGCCCTGGATACCACCACCTGTCATTCAGAGTAGACAACAGCATCTCCTTTCTGGCTTTCAGCATCTCCTTTCTCCTTTCTGGCATCCAAATAAAATTCTGGCTTCAAATCAACTTCCTCGAACTTAACTATGATAAATCTAAATTAATCTTCGTTTGCCCAAAACCACTCACCAAATCCACCCATAACTTTGCCCCCAACATCGATGGTTTCCCAGTATCCACCTTTTATGAATTTTATGAATCTTCTCATTATTCGAAAGTTTACAAAATGTCCCAAATCTGTATATTATTTTCTACTGTGGTTATATTAAACCATTATTTTACAAAATCCAACTTTCAATAAACTGAAAAATGCTTCGCCATGGAATAGTCCACCACTCATATAAATAATCATAAGAGTTCTGCGAAACATCTCCATCTTTAAAACTTAGCCAACCATTTTTAAACCACATGTTTTCCCCCCAAAAAACAAGTCACATTCTTTGTATATTGCCAACATTGTTCATCGTTTAAGTATCATCCAGAACTAAATTTTTTATAAACCATCAACTTGTAGATGCATTTATTTATATCCCATTAACCCAAGAACTCTCAATTGCTTGGTTATATTTTAGTAATGTCATATATCCATATTTCTTTTCCAAAATGTTCCTGATATACACATTAATCCCATCTGTCTTTGTTTCCAGATCAACTCAAATCAAGAAATCGACACAAATCCTTATTACCTCCAATCAACTCAAAATTAAATCAAACAATTCAAAACCAGATCGGATCAGCGATCAGAAATCACTTTTCCAATCAACACATTCCAAGCAACAATTCATTCAAAGACCAAGCTTAAAAACACAACTCTCATCTTACTGTGACAAATAAGCAACCAACCTACTTCACACTAAAACAAATAACTTTTCATCACCCCTTTCTTCTCCACCGCCTCTTACACTTAAACAGATCACAATTACTCACTCATACACTGTTGCCCATCATGAAATCCCAGTAGGTTGTTCTTCAATCCCAACCATCATGTGATCCCAACTACCACTTCTGACCCCATTGTCGACGTCTCCATTTATTTCGTTCCTCATGGGGTTGGTGTTTTATGGCCTTTACCTCTTACCCAATCACACTGCACATCATTCCCCGTCCTTGATGGATAATTTTACATCCAGATGGGCACAGCATCCCATTTTTGGCGACCCAGCCCTGAAACAAGCCCCTGGACTCCTTGCAGGCTGGACCAAAACCCCTGGACGAGGTTGCATCCCAGTACTGACTCTGCTACCTTCTTGCAAACCACTTCAACTCCATGAATTTTACATGTTTCGTGAACAGAACAAAGCACTCTGTAATCGTCAGATTGAAACTGCCCCAAACCCGTCCATATAAACTCCATTGTTGTCCTGTCCATCTCTCTGTGTTACATTTACATTTTGTGACTCACAGTACCTGCCTCCATGGAACAATGACGCCTAAGCACTCAATTAGCCCTCCCAGTACCAAAGACTTACAATCAGACCGACAGACAGACAAATAACAGAGGCATGTCGCCAGCCCCAGCACAGGACATCACCTTTCCAGGCAGGCACAATATAATCCACAGCATCGAAATGCCAATTTCTATCCGGAGCCTCGCAAAGCCAAAATCGGGCATGTTCACTGCATTTCAACCTCCAACCACACGGGGTGTTCCACCCTGCGCCTGCTCCACCATGCAACCCGATCTGTACTTGGTGCGCCCGGCGCCCCCTATAATCAGCGAGTTATAATAACCACAATATACTTACTTGGTGTACCAATATACCAATATACAGCACCCACCTCTTGATACCACAACTTAATTCATGTTACTTGCATCTCTTTGCATCTTCCCAATTGTCCTCCATTTACCATGACTATCCCCATTGCTCGGTCACACACGTCACTGTGCTCGGCCCGGTTAAATTAAACTCAAGCGTACTGTACCTGACGCTTCCGGTCGGCACCGGAAGTCTGTTTATTTCTTGAGACCCCTGAATCGGGACATCAACGACAATTACAACGACAAACAGAACTCGATATTCTCTGTTCACTAATTACGTACGTGATTTCAGTTTTAACCCACAATATAATGTCCCGATATTCTCCAGATTTAAGTCCTATATATCCTGCCGTTAAATCAACCTCCAGTAGACTGACAGCCTGTCGTTCTTCCAAGGTTAGTGAATTATCTCCGACCTCTTTCTCTTACAAATCTCGAACAAAGGTCAAATGAACTTTAAAAGGTCAAACTTCAAACGGAGAAAGGTGGTACCAGTTCTCATTCCACAACTAATACAAGTCCGGCGACATTCCCGTTCCTTGCAGGAACTCCACATCCGGACAGACAAACGACCACTATCGTGGCTCCACATCGCAAAATGCTAGCTTCTACGAATCCAACAACCGTATAACTCCACAGACAAACAAACACAACCACATCCTCCTCGCGCCCACACCTTGGCACAAGCCACACCACATACCGACAGTTGAAACTGAACGTCCGACATCCAGCAAAGTCGAAATGACCCACAATGCATTTGGGCACACATCCTCCTCTGAGAGTGGGCGAGTTATCGCCGGCACTCTGAGCAAATCTCATGCTCTGAACCCAATTCAACAAACTCAACAACAACTGCTCTTATTTCCCATCCTGACAACAACAATTACAACGACAACTGCCCAAAACCGAGAGCCCCCCATTCAGCACACACGTGACTCGCGGTTCGCTCGGCTCCTGCCCGAACGCACAATAACTCTACCCAAACTTCCACGGAGCCGCACGGCGGAAACACAGGTTTGTACCACACTTTAATTAAACGAACATCGCCAGGATTCTCGGATAGACGTTAATTTCACAACACACACGACAAGAATCCGATTTAAATTCAGAGATCGCCGATCGACCTGGCACAACCATCTCAACGCGACGACGCCACGCCGCCCCCCGTCCTGGCGCGCACCCTCGTGCCTCCACACGAATCCCAACACTCCCAAACAGATGAAAATCCGGACTCAGTTCAGGACCTCACCTGTTCCCTCGGATAGTCGCTAGGGAATGTCAAGTAGACCACTTACAAAGCTTCACACCGAAACCCTCTGCTTTGCATATGTCATACAGACAAATACATTGGCCAGATACACACGTCAATTAACATCCCAATATACATTCATTCCTCATTCATGTTACGTCTCTCATTCAAGGAAAAGGATTTTTGGGACGGGTTGGACGGGGTGGGTTGAGGTGAAAAAGGGAAGGCAGGGCGGGGGGTGTTGGGGTGTTGCCTAGAGCCCCGGGACTGAGCTCAGGTCTTGGGGGGGGGGGGTGGGGGGTCCTTTTGCACGGCCCAATTCTGCGGCTGTGGAGGGGGCCCTTGTATGTTCCAGTTTTGGGGAGGGGGCCCTTGTGGGTTCCAATTTTGGGGAGGGGGCCCTTATGGATTCCTGGGCAAGCATTTGCAACATGTCGTCCTTTACATCGGCCTTCTTATCGTCGCCCATGTCCCACTGCTCGGCCGCTTCATCTAATTGGTCGGTTAGCCTTAGTGCGATGTGTACCCCGGCCAACAACAGGTCGACCAGGGCCCCCCAATCGTCGAGGGTCTGGGCCGGGGTTGGTGCTACATTCGGCCAGCGTGCGTGTACTTTGGCCTGGTCCCACACCCGCGCTGGCAATACAGCCTCTCCCATGTGGCAGACGTCCCGCCAATCTGCGCCTGTATTTTGTATCCACAACCGCATAAATTCCGGTATCTGACCGGGATGTTCAGCCAGCAGGGTTCTCACCCGCTCCTGCATAGACGCCAAATCTGATTCCCTCCAGGGTATCCTGATGTTAATGGGTGCCCCCCTGTTCAGTCCTATTGTTTTTAAAGGACACATCCCAATTGCAGGTTGTGGGTTCTCTGATTCCGTGCACCCTTCCAATGAGGGGTACAGTTCTCCTGGCCCCTCTGGGGCCACGAACCCGCTGTCCGCCCCATTAATTTCTTGTCCTCTAAAAGGATTGCCCGGGCTAAGGTGAACCTGAGGGGCGGCTGGTCTAGTTTTCTGGGGGTCTAACCCCTGGGGGAACAGGGGCGGGGGTGGGAGAGGTGGCGCCTGTAGCCCGGGGACAGGGCTCAGGGCTTGGGGGGGTAGAGACATGGTGGCTACCTCCCCTGTCGCGGGGTCTTGGTCCGGATTATGGACGAGCGGCATTAGCCGCTGATTTGCTTGCTTAACTACCTCCTTAATTGTTTTGTCCTGAACCTTGTCTGCTTGTTTCTTTTGACCCTGAAGCTTCAGTACTTCCCCTGCCAAGCTAGCCTGTCTTGAGGCTGCCAGTCGCTTCATTCCTTCCTTTTCCCACCAGCCATACACTTTCCAGTAATCGGGTGGGAAGTGTTTCCTTTCCCTTTCTAGCTTATCCAAAGCTCCGTACAACACTTCCAACTTGTCAAGTGCAAACGACCCCTCCTCTGGCCAGGGATTATTTAAATCTTTAGTTAACACAGCCCAGTCCTTTACTGGTCTTACCGCGGCAAAATGATGCCTCTTAAACATGAAAGATGCCGGGGTTCCCTTAAGGGGTTCCCCTTCTTTCATTAGCTTGCTTCCCATCTTATTGCTCTGGGCTGATCCTTCCTGGAAAGTTCTCGGCCTGGCTCAACCTTTACGGCTGTCCGACCTCACTTTTCCCCTTTCCCTTGTTAACTATAACGTTACCCTTATCGAACGTTATCTTTACCGATATCCTGCGCAAATCCTTTTACTGGCCATGTTCTTATGGCCCTCTAAGTTAGCCACAGCCCTTCGTTCCCTGGCATGCAATGGCATACCCCATCTTGTCTCTGGGCTGTTCCTTCCTGGAAAAATCTTGGCCACCTGGCTTCAACCTATATGGCTGTCCGACCTCATTTTCCCCTCCTGGTGCTAACTGTAACTTTAAGCTTACTGTTAAGTCCTTACTGGTATCCTGCGCAAAATCTATTCTTAGCTTTACCCTTAATGTTTATCCTGGCTTTAACAAAGCCACGTCATTCTGAGGCCTAAAATGAGCCTTTACTTACAATTTCTGTTCGAGTGCAGGCAGCGCGGAGACAGGGAGACTGGACCCGCTCGAGGGAGGAAGGTACGAATTTGGAATAATAGCCCTCTGATATAAAACAACTCTCACCTTTAATCAAATCAACGTGCCGGCGCCGGCCTCAGGCAGCCTTCCTCCTGTCCCTCGGGCTCCGTTTCCCGTCGTCCGGTGCTGCACCCCACTCCTGGTACCATCTGTGAAGAAGCGGCTCTTCGTTTGCAAAAGAAGTCCACAAACAGTTTGAAAATGACGCAGCTTTATTAAAAACCAACTTATACAGATCCGGAGGAGACAGACATCTACAGCAAGAACCAGCTTCATGCCACGTCTAGCCTTCCTGAAGCACATTGATTCGCAGTCCGTATAAATAGGGACAAGTTTATCAGAAAATCTCCGAGAGAACAAAGCGACTGGCGAGAGTCCCTCACCGTCATCCTAGCCCCCACCGTCATCCGTCCCTTATTTGGACCAGATGTTTCTCTGGGCTCCGAGGAGACAGAAAATATAACTCATTAAAGGGAGGGTGCATTCTTTGGCTTCGATAAGGCCATAAAATATATGGGTTTGTTCAAATGAGTAATTCAAAGCATGTTTATACAGAGTCAAGCGTCGCTGTGATTAATACAAAATATATATGGTTTTAACGATAGGTTTATGTCTGCAATCTAATCATTCTACTAGCGTTACACAAAATCACGCGCATGTGAGCGTGATTTTACGACCGGCCTTATCTAGCCTCGAAAAAGCACACGTATACAATTGTCCAGCACGACCGAAGCGAGCCTTTCCTCATTTTAAACTAAAACGAAGCAAAAACCTTTTATTAACTTTATGAAAATAGCATTTTTAAACAACATTTAAATCATAACACATTAGCAACCAACGTCTATAACTGAACTTTAGGCAATAACAAATCTACGACTTGACATATATATATATATATATATATATATATATGTATATATATGTATATGTATATATATGTATATGTGTATATATATATATATGTGTATATATATATATATATATATATATATATATATATATATATATATATATATATATATATATATATATATATTGTTACGGACACGGCTTAGATGTTATGATGGGCCGAGCGGAATGGCCGCCGTGTTCGCACAGTTTACCCGATTCCACCCGACGTTGACCAAATCGCGCTATGCTAAATCAATGAAGGAAAGGACACAACGGCTGGGATAAATGAAACGACACAAGGGGTACAGTTCTCAAGACCTCCGGAGGAGGATATAATTGGTGGTGGAGAAAAGGGGTAGATTACAAGGTAAGAGGTAAAGCACAGAAGAGATAGGCACTTAGACACAATCTTATCTATCCCAGACAGACCACAGACAAACGGAACAAGACTGACTTACACAGGGATTGATGGCAGGGAAGGACAGGCAGTCGATAGCACAAGGTGCACCTTGGCTCAAGGGCAGAATCAAGCACGGTCCAGTCCAGAGATGCGGGGAGGTATTGCAGCGCTCGGAGGTGGCGTCTCTCTTGCTTCAAGCTCAGCGCGCATCTGAAGTCACCTCCCTCTTCCTGCGCATGCTCAACGGGGAGTGACACGCCCTCGGCTGCTTGGCTCCGCCCCAGATGGGACCGGTCCGCCGCTCCCATTGGGTGCGGGGGTTACCGGGCTCCGCCCTTGACGAGGAGCTGACAGCGAGCCCCTACGTGGTAACCCCGTCGAGCACATGTTCGATGGCGGCTAACCAAGCCGGAGTGAGGACGCGCACTCCCCGTGCCGCCGCCGTTGTTGTTGTTGTTGCTGAACCGTGAGGAAGAGCTGCGGGGAGGTATTGGGAGGTCCTAAACTTCCTAACGGTGCCATACAATCACATTCTGGTGCAACGAAGAGTCAGAATTAATGGAAACGAGTCCTTAACTGACATAGACTAAGAATAACTAGCAAGATGTCCTATAGTTGTCTACGTGAGATGCGGTGGACCTGGATACGACATTTAATGGGGGAAATAGGGGGAGGTCGGGTATACAGAGTGTTGTTTACAGAAAATGGGACTAGGGAATGGGGGATTGGGGATAGTTGGGAAGGATGAGGAAATAGGGGAATATTTACAAGCGGATATGGATGGATGTAAATCCCATATCCGCAACATTGCACCCTTCTCTACCTCGGGGCGTCCCGACCCGATAAATTTTTACCTACTTTAGTGTGGCACTCAGATGTAGTTCCCTCTACTATTAACTCAACCCTGAGTGCGACAGTTTTACAGATGTTCACAAATGAGTAAATATGTCCCCCTGCGACGTTGCACCCTTCTCCTCACAGAAACACACCCACAGGATAACCGAATCGCGGAAAGAATCCTCAAATTAAACATACAGCCGGTAGGGAGCATCATTTACACAAGACTACACTGATATTTACACTACGATCCAGGCCCTGTTCTTTGAGGAACACATGCAGATGTTATGCATAGAGAGAGCACGCATGCCAGCATCGATACACCAACCCACAAGTGCTCTGTGGCCCTACGGCCTTTAATAATGTGCAGAGCACCCCATCCAAGCACCAAAAGCACCACCCCATACACACAGTCAGCACCATCCGGTGCACCAATAAAGTGTTCAGTAATAAATGCACAATCAAGTGTCCATGGTCACCGGTGGTGTCGCAGCCGGCCGATGTTCTGCCGCTGGTCTTGCCTTCATGGAGTGCACTTGGCCTTCTGGCTTCTTTAGAAATAAAGAAAGGCGCCAACCGCGTCCATTTCTAAATTGTGGCCGTCAGGGGGGCCAACTATAAGTGGTTCACCTGTATGGCATAGGTTCCACGTTGACCCAGAGGTCCATCCCCGGGTGGTGCTTGCCCGCAAAAGAACTGCGGTCCATTGTGGGCGGCCACCAAAATTGCGGTCCATATGGTGTATCGATCCAGGCAGCAATCAGCGAAAGTACAGGCCCACAACTGCGGAGCCAGCACCTCTCTCTCCTCTCTCTCTGCCCCAAAGCCAGATCCTCGGAGGTGGGAGACAAAAGAAAACAAGTGAGTAAGGTGGTAAGGGCGCAAAAGTGCATGCAATATAAGGTAATGCACACTGGGGGCACATGGGAACCAGGTGAGACAGGTACGTTCCTACCGTACGCCCCCCCCCCCACCAGGTAACCTACATTGCCCCTCCCTTACCCCTTACTGTATCCACAAAACACAACACTACCCATAAACATCTACTTTACACATCAACAAACGTCCCTACTGTCTTCCCCGTTCCTCCCATAAACCAAATTCGTCTTCTCTCCCTCCTAACCAATCAAATTTGCCATTTCCAACTCTCATCAAAATTTGCCATCTCCAACTCAACATCAAAATTTGCCATCACCAATTCATCATCAGTCCCTCCTAAGGAGGGAGAGATGGAATCACCCCAATGTCTCATCCACGTCGTGATGCGTCTCACAAATCCACACAGCAATTCTCCCTTCCTGCAACACAGAACAAAGGAACACAGGTGTGGAGTCATCATCACCACAGGTAAGTGGCTGCGTATGGTGCGACAGGTTCATCAATCCTAACTATTTCCTAAATGACTTTAACAACTTTACATTACCCGGGGTCTTTCCCTGCCAATCCATTGGCCAACTTACACTATGGGTTCTAAAAACCAATTCCCATTGACCAAACTGTGGTGCTTCTCAATTTGGGGTCTCACTCCCCCGATTCATCTCCCGGTGCCCTTGCACAATTTCTGGGCTGCGACGTGTAGCTCTCCCAGCAGGTCTACCCACCTGCACACCTCCACCACTGTAGTTGCCACCCGAGCTTACCTGCTCCTCACCCTAACCTAACTAACTGGGGAAGGCCCTCTCGCACTCTCACCCCCTCAGTGCCCTCTCTGGCACGGGCTGCCCGATCCACACCCGGGATCCTCAGGCACCCACTGACACTAACGGCTCCCAGAGCCCACCTGCGGCCTCACCTGGCCAACATCCTCACAGTGGTGGAGTGCCCAAACCAACTACACACACTAACAGGCTACACGCCCAGCCATTTCCACAACACTAATGCAGCCATCCACAATACCATTCTGCAACCGCACCACAAATGCCAATATCCAACCACAATTTACCTATACCCTCTACCTATTCTTTAAACTACCCTCCCCGGGTACTCGTGAAAAGGGGTCCACTCTTCCCCCATCCACACCTTCGCACCATGCACACCACTCCATACCACTTACTCCAACTCTCTCCACACCACTCATTCTCTGCTCCATATATTCCACACACCTGTACTTGCACACCTGTGCACTCCTACTTGGTGCCGCCTGCACCCTTCTCTCCCCTAAGCGCATTCGCGCTGATCCACAACACTCACTGCTCCACACACCTGTCCAGTTCTCACACAGCATCATCTCATCTAACTACTCCCCTCTGAAACTTGCGCTTCCCAGTCGTCCCTTTAAACTATTGCGCTCCCTCGTCATTATCATCCACACTAAACTACCTGCGTCCCCACTACAGGTATCAGTCAGTAACTAATCTTAACGTTACCTAATGTCATCTTCGCTAGATCCCTACACACAATATCCTAACCCACCCGGGCTAGTTTTCACTGCCATCAACCCCATAAACTATAGCGCATTTGCCCCACTGTGAGGGATGACAGAGTTGCCATCCCACCACATTGGGCACCTCCCACTACCAATTTTGCACATCAAATTTCAACAAATCAAAAATTTGCCAATCACTACTCATCCTCTGCCAATCATTACTGCCAATCCTTTGCCAATCATCAAATTTTGTTTTTTTCTAATTTTGGGTCCAAAACACTAACCTCATCACCCGTCTACTTATTAGATCCTCTCGGTGCGCCAATTCCCTTCTAAAGCTCGGCTTCGTACAGCCAAGCCATGAATGCGGGTTGTTTGGTGCCAGCGGCTGGATACGTCCCGCATTCGGTGCAGGGAAGGAGGTTTACCCGGGCCGAGGTCCCATGCACCATCTCGGCACGGAGCCATCCCATGGCCCGATCTCGACCTGCCGGAATGCCTCAACAAAAAGTGGTCGCCATGACGACCCTTCCTATCGGGCTGCCAGCTCCGCCTAGTGGAGCACGGACGCGGCCGTTCAAAGCGAGGCCCAGCGTGGATCGCGTACGGCGGTCCTTTCGAACCCGCCGTGGCTCGGATCCCCGCTGGTTCTCGCGGCACGCGAAGCCCGGCACGCACCGAGGGCCCCATTCGGCTAAAAGTCGCTCTAACCGCTAACCCGGTTACCGTCGATGCCTCACCTGCATGCTTACATGCATACGCTACCCCTTTCTTGCCCATACCTCCAGCTGTTCCCATGCTCCTCGTACCTTTCCTTACACACCTCGGTACACTCATTCCACTCACAGCCTTGGTCACACACCTGACCACCGAACACTTTGGCACACATTCGTTGTTCGCACACCTCACCAACACACCTCTTCGCGCCCCTTCCTCGGTCACCTCCTCTGTGACAATCACAGGTGTGCTTTCACTCGCACACCCAACCACGTGCCTCACTACCAATTCCAGCGTGCATTCCCACACACGCTCTACCATTCCAGGTGTGCTTCCTTTCTCACCTGTCACAACCAACTCACGCTCCGTGTCACTCTTACTACTCTCACCTCCACTCTTGACAGCGCACTCACCCTTACTCTCGCCAGCGCACTCTTTCCTCATGCACCCGTCCGTTACACACCTTTCTCGCGCACACTCTCCCGTTACACCCTCTGTAACACTCACCACAGGCGTGCATTCTCCCTTTACACCCTCCGTAACACTCCTCACTACGCGCTTCCATGTGCTCCCTCGCACACGCGCTACGACCGACTCACTCTCGACAGCACCCTCACTCCTTGGCACGCACTTTTTTCCTCACACACCCCATGGTCGGACATTCTCGCACACCTCGTTTTTCACACACCAGACCTGTCGCACATTTCACCAACGGCCTCTCACGAACACCCGGGTCCATCTCGACCCCCAAGCTCATTAAATCACCTGGCGCATCATACGCACGACCATATTGGTCACCACTTACACCGGGTCCTCTTTCTCTTCGCTTCTCCTCCATCACCTGCGAATCCCTCATCCGGTTAATGAGCACATCATCACGATCCGAACACAGACTTTGGACCAATTCTTTTACCTCCTCTTTTATCTCTTTCTTATCCCCTCTCCGTCGCTTCTTAATTTCGCTCACCCCTTCTTCCAATTCTTCTAATTTCTGCTTCACCTCTTTTATTTCCCGGTGCGTCTCCTCAAGCTCGTCCTCTAAGGCCACCTTGACCGTTTCTATGTGCGTCCTCACCTGCCGGTCCTTCGTCTCCATTACCTCTGTCACCTCGTCCAACCTCATTGTCAGTCCCTCATGTACCATCTGACATTGCCTCTGTGTCGCTATCAAGTCATTTTTTATGTCGTTTTGTGTCGCTCTTAACCCTCCTAGTACCGCAGTGTTCCTTTGAACCTGCTCCGTTAGTTCTTTTTGTCCCTCCGTCAGCTGTTCCACTTCCAGCGTCAACTCCTCTATACCACCTTGCAATTTTACAGTCCCCTTTCTCACCTCCTTCTCCATGCGCTCCTTACAGTGCCTCACCTCCTCGCGCACTCCTCCGACCTCCTCACTCACACCTCTTCTGATCTCTTCTCCCATCACTTGCATCTCCTGCCCAGATGCCACCCTCATCTGCTCCATTTCCTCCCTGTGAGCATCCAATTTAGTTTCTACCCCCATTCTGACCCCCTCTATCTGCTGCCCCATTTGTTTAACTTCCCTTTCCGCTTGGTCCCCCATGTCCCTCAATTTGCCTTCCATACTGTTTTCTAACCCCTCTAACTCCTTTTTCATCCCTTCCATTTGATTCTCCTGAACGGCCATTCTGTTTTCTACCCCCATTAACCCATTCTTTACCTCTTTTATCCCATTGTCTAACCCCTCACCGGTACCCCTCGCTTCGTCCCTCATTACCCCCATTTGGCCCTCCAATCGCTCACCCTGAGCATCCATCCGGTTCCCCATTACCCCCAATTGCTCACTCTGCAGTTTGAGGGACGCCTGCATTTGCGCCATAAATTGCTCCATGAGGGCCTGCATTTGGGCCATCCCTCCCACTTGTGCAGCGGGTGCGGCTGCCGTAGCCATGTGCGAGGCGCCATTTTGCGCGCCCGCAACCTCGTGCGCGAGGACGCCATTTTGCGAACCTGCCGCCCTCACTGCTTCGCTCTCCTCATGTCCCTCAATTTGGTCCTGGATCGACCCTGCCTCACTCTCCTCTACCGGAACCCAGCCGTCTTGATCTGCCATAGCGCGACTTTCAAAATTCGGGTTTTTTTTTTTGTAAAACAAAATCAAATTTCGCCGTTAATAATTTCGAGCGCGTGAAGCGCGCTTTGGGTCCAATCCCACTTCCCGACACCAATTGTTACGGACACGGCTTAGATGTTATGATGGGCCGAGCGGAATGGCCGCCGTGTTCGCACAGTTTACCCGATTCCACCCGACGTTGACCAAATCGCGCTATGCTAAATCAATGAAGGAAAGGACACAACGGCTGGGATAAATGAAACGACACAAGGGGTACAGTTATCAAGACCTCCGGAGGAGGATATAATTGGTGGTGGAGAAAAGGGGTAGATTACAAGGTAAGAGGTAAAGCACAGAAGAGATAGGCACTTAGACACAATCTTATCTATCCCAGACAGACCACAGACAAACGGAACAAGACTGACTTACACAGGGATTGATGGCAGGGAAGGACAGGCAGTCGATAGCACAAGGTGCACCTTGGCTCAGGGGCAGAATCAAGCACGGTCCAGTCCAGAGATGCGGGGAGGTATTGCAGCGCTCGGAGGTGGCGTCTCTCTTGCTTCAAGCTCAGCGCGCATCTGACGTCACCTCCCTCTTCCTGCGCATGCTCAACGGGGAGTGACACGCCCTCGGCTGCTTGGCTCCGCCCCAGATGGGACCGGTCCGCCGCTCCCATTGGGTGCGGGGGTTACCGGGCTCCGCCCTTGACGAGGAGCTGACAGCGAGCCCCTATGTGGTAACCCCGTCGAGCACATGTTCGATGGCGGCTAACCAAGCCGGAGTGAGGACGCGCACTCCCCGCGCCGCCGCCGTTGTTGTTGCTGTTGTTGTTGTTGTTGTTGCTGAACCGTGAGGAAGAGCTGCGGGGAGGTATTGGGAGGTCCTAAACTTCCTAACGGTGCCATACAATCACATTCTGGTGCAACGAAGAGTCAGAATTAATGGAAACGAGTCCTTAACTGACATAGACTAAGAATAACTAGCAAGATGTCCTATAGTTGTCTACGTGAGATGCGGTGGACCTGGATGCGACATTTAATGGGGGAAATAGGGGGAGGTCGGGTCTACAGAGTGTTGTTTACAGAAAATGGGACTAGGGAATGGGGGATTGGGGATAGTTGGGAAGGATGAGGAAATAGGGGAATATTTACAAGCGGATATGGATGGATGTAAATCCCATATCCGCAACAATATATATATATATATATATATATATATATATATATGCATATATATGTGCATATATATGTGCAGTGTCTGTGTTGTCTTGTCACTGAACTACTCCCTCAAACTTTTGTGCAATCGTACCAAACTTCTGGTATGCACCTATCTCTTCTGTGTGTATGTCCTATGTTACGGATTCGTCACTTCCGTTGTTGTGGTTTTCTTCCACTTGAAATATTTCTGATTCTATGTACTATTATTGTCTTTAAAAGGTTTATTGTTCATGAACTGTTTGCAAAGGATAAAAGCGTTAATGTTAAAAAGAGACAGGAAGCCGGATCGGGAGCCGGAAGAAGAAGAAGAGGAGGAGAGAAAAAGGGCGGAGCGAATGAGTTGGACAAGAAAGCCGAGTTGCTCCGGGTTCTGAAGCAAACATTGGCGAGCCAGAGTCACTAGCGAACTTTCGGGTTTCCGGGAGAGGAATTCCTACGACGGAGTTGTCATTGCTGTGACCGGTCAACCTGCATGTCAGGTTTTGCGATCGATTCGGGAGAGAATCATCACCGTGCCGTGCGCCATGAGACCGGGTCGTCGGCCATTTTGACTCACGCAGAACTTGTGCTTTGCTCGTGGTTTCGTCTCTTCTCGACCATTTTCACCGCATCCAGACGTCGATCTGGGGCGTGTGTGTGACGTGGCTTTTTGAAGGTTAATTTGTCCATACCTGAGGGTGTGATCTCTCAGTCGCCTGTAGGGCGCCTTTGGATATCCCAGTCACCTTGAGGGCGCCTTTGTACAGCTGTGGCTGTGGGACTGTATTTGCCATCCGAACGGGATTCTGGTCTCGATCGGACATCGTTCTGGCGATCGCTGGAGCGAAACAACTTTGGGCTTGAAGCCGGGAATAAGAGACATTGGGGATGTTCGTGTTTCACTCACTTGGAGCACAGTGAGTTTTACATTACCAAAACTGATGGCACCATCATAGGACATGGATTGTACTATTCAATACTATTATGGTTGTACTGTTATTCTTGTGTGATCTTAATACAATATTTGTTTGTGAGTAACAATTGGGGTGGCTTCTCCATTGATCTTTGCCATACAGAATAACACATTTTTCTGCCGTGACTCCTCTCGGAGCTTGGAGGTACATCGTGACCAGGGGGTCGGGGAGGAGCACGTAACAGAAATTGGGGGCTCGTCCAATTGACTCGGGGGCTCGAAATTGGGTCTTCGTCCGAGATATAATTCCCTAACATTCCCAAATTTGGAAAAATTTTCTGACATTCCCAAATTTTTCGAAAAAAAAAAAAAATTGGAACATTTTTGTGTGAAGGTTAACAGGTGTTAACTGATAGTCACCATGCTGTTTGACGCAGGAGAGTTTGCGGCGTTCCATAATGAGGCACAGTTCCAAGCATTAAAAAAATCGGAACTCTTGAGTCTTGATATTGGCCAGACATTTTAACTTGGAGGTCCGAGTTAATATGAAGAAAGCAGAGATGCAGACATTGGTGATAGAATCTCTGGTTGGACAGGGCACATGGGCAGAGGTAGTCATGGATTGGTTACCCGAAGAAAAAGAAAATGTGGAGCTCCGGAAACTGGAGATGCAACTGCAGAGCCAGGAAAGGTTAAAAGCAGAGGAAAGGAAGGCAGAAAAGGAAAGAGCAGAACAGGAATGAGAACTCGAGGAGAGAAGAGCAGAGGAAAGGAGAACTGAAAGGGAACTCGAAGAAAGAAGAGAAAAGTAAAGAGCAGAGGAGAGGAGAGCCGAAAGGGAGTTAAAGGAACGTGACATGGAGTGTCAGAGGGAAAATAAACTCAAGGAATTGGAATTAATGAGAGAACGGGGAGAGTTAGCATCCATGCCGGCCAGTTCGACAACTAGTCAGAACACCTGGGATGTTGGTAAACATGTGAGGCTGGTTCCACCCTTCAATGAAAAGGAGGTGGCCAACTTTTTTTTACACTTTGAAAAAGTGGCTCGAATGCTAAAATGGCCTGAGGAGTCCTGGACAATGTTCGTGCAAAGTGTTCTGGTGGGTAAAGCTCAGGATATTTTTTCGGCACTACCAATTGACCAATGTGCAGTGAAGAAAACCATTCTCAACGCCTATGAATTGGTCCCTGAAGCTTACCGGCAAAATTCCGGAATGCCAGGAAGAGGGAGAGTGAGACCCATGTGGAGTTTGCCAGAATTAAGGAAACCTTGTTTGATCGGTGGTGTGATTCGAAAGGGGTTGGGAAAGACTTCAAACTGTTGCGACAATTGATCCTGGTGGAGGAATTCAAACAGTGTGTCCACGAGGACATTAAAGTACATCTGGAGGAAAAGAGGGCACCAGAGTTGTATGAGGCAGCAACCATGGCAGATGACTATGCCTTGACACACAGGATGGGGTTCCACAAACCTAACTTCTCGCCTAAAATTAGCCAGGGGAGTTATGGTACATCCGGTGCGGAGAACGAAAATTCATGGGGGCGGCCCAGATAGGACTATGAGGACAAATCTGATACCGCGACTTTTAGGGATCAGAAGACTACAGTTCCAAGACAGACCTATCTTCCAGGGGGCTCGAGGCAAACAACGAGTTTCTCCTCCGGGCCGACTTGCGCTTTTTGCAAGAAACCTGGACACTTGATGTCCCACTGTTGTGCCCTGGAAAGGAAAAATCAGGAGCGGAGTCAGACTAGTACAACTCCGAATGCATTGGCAAATGTGAGAAATCGCCCGAGAAAGGGTTATAAACCATTTATTTCAGAGGGGTTGGGGTCACTGGATGGAGACTTGACTAAACAGAGACCTGTTAAGGTGTTGAGGGACACAGGAGCACATCAATCTTTGATGCTTGAGGGCATTTTGCCATTTTCAGAGAAGACGGCAACTGGTGTTAGTGTTCGTTTACACGGGGTTGGTGGCTGTGTTAAAGCTCCACTTCATGTCATCCATTTAGAGTCTGATTTGGTGTCAGGACCGGTCACCGTAGGTTTACAAGCCACTCTTCCTGTAGAGGGAGTATCTTTTGTTATCGGCAATGATTTGGCCGGTGGTCACGTTTCTGGTAACCCGATGTTTGTTGAAAAGCCTAGTATGGAAAATAACACCGCACAGTTAGAGCAGGAGATTCCGGGTATCTTTCCATCATGTACCGCGACTCGTGTTATTAGTAGGAAGCGCCCTGACGAGAAGAGGAAGTACCCTGAAACTAAGTGTCAGCACACACAAGTCAGGGACGGAGGCATTGTTGGCAAGCTCTTTGTCGGTGGACTGAACTTCAACACAAAGGAAGATGTTCTGGACTCTGTCTTCGGCAGATATGGACCGCTCTTGGAAATGCTGCTGATAAAAGACAGGGAGACGCAAAAGTCAAGAGGGTTTGGCTTTGTCACGTTTGAAAACACAAAGGACGCCAAAAATGCAGAAAAGGATTTGGATGGCAAGGATTTGGAGGGTCGGATCATAACAGCAGAGAAGGCAGGCCATAGGTGCCGAGGGGGCTACAGAGGAGGAAAACGTGGAGGTAGTTTCAGGGGTGGCTATGGCTCCCGGGGTGGGAGTAGTAGTTTTGGTGGTGGCCGCAGTCGATATTACTATGGAGGCTCCCAGAGTTACGGCAGCTCCCGAAGGGATGATTATCAGGGTAGTGGCCGAGAAGGAGACCGCTATTCACGTGACGACAGCGACAAGCGGTCCAACCGTGATTATTATTATGGAAGTTAGAAGAGTTGAAGCACTGAATGCTGCAGAGCAGCCGAGCCAAGATTCCTACACGGATTAACCATGAACGTCATGTTCCGAAAGGCGTCCATGTAGTGAACTTTCCTACACAGATTAACCGTGAACTCCACGTTCCTAAAGGCGTCCATGTCGTGAACTTTCCGACACGGATTAACTGTGAACTCCACGTTCCTAAAGGCGTCCATGTAGTGAATACTTCCAGGCCTCACCACCCAACAACCATGGAACCTGGCTCTCAGCTCGGCTTCCCGGGAAAAAGTGCTATAGATTTGTTTTCCTTTGGATTTTTGATCACAACCCCTTAACCTTCATTCAAAAGAAAATAAAAATAAAAATCAGAGGTTGAGGAGATGGAGTTTGGCTTTGCAGGGGTTCACCTTGGAAATTGAGCATGTAAAGGGAAGGGACAATGTCTTTGCTGATGCTTTGTCCAGAGTGAGTTAACTTTGGAAAGCTCTGTAAGTTGTTTGAAGTTGTTGCTTTATTTTTGGGAAATATTGATTATTGTTACTCATGGGAATTGATGATTTGGGGTGTGAGTCTACTTTTGTTTGTTTAAAGAATTTTGCCTACAAAGAAAGTTTTCACTATGTTCAAACTTTCTTTCTTGAGGGGGGGGAAGTGTTACGGATTCGTCGCTTCCGTTGTTGTGGTTTTCCTCCACTTGAAATATTTCTGATTCTATGTACTATTATTGTCTTCAAAAGGTTTATTGTTCATGAAGTGTTTGCAAAGGATAAAAGCGTTAATGTTAAAAAGAGACAGGAAGCCGGATCGGGAGCCGGAAGAAGAAGAAGAGGAGGAGAGAAAAAGGGCGGAGCGAATGAGTCGGACAAGAAAGCTGAGTTGCTCCGGTTTCTGAAGCGAATGTTGGCGAGCCAGAGTCACTAGCGAACTTTCGGGTTTCCGGGAGAGGAATTCCTACGACGGAGTTGTCATCGCTGTGACCGGTCAACCTGCATGTCAGGTTTTGCGATCGATTCAGGAGAGAATCATCGCCTTGCCGTGCGCCATGAGACCGGGTCGTCGGCCATTTTGACTCGCGCAGAACTTGTGCTTTGCTCGCAGTTTCATCTCTTCTCAACCATTTTCACCACATCCAGACGTCGATCTGGGGCGTGTGTGTGACGTGGCTTTTTGAAGGTTAATTCGTCCATACCCGAGGGTGTGATCTCTCAGTCGCCTGTAGGGCGCCTTTGGATATCCCAGTCGCCTTGAGGGCGCCTTTGTATAGCTGTGGCTGTGGGACTGTATTTGCCATCCGAACGGGATTCTGGTCTCGATCGGACATCGTTCTGTCGATCGCTGGAGCGAATCAACTTTGGGCTTGAAGCCGGGAATAAGAGACATTGGGGATGTTCGTGTTTCACTCACTTGGAGCACAGTGAGTTTTATATTACCAAAACTGATGGTACCATCATAGGACATGGATTGTACTATTGAATACTATTATGGTTGTACTGTTATTCTTGTGTGATTTTAATACAATATTTGTTTGTGAGTAACAATTGGGGTGGCTTCTCCATTGATCTTTGACATGCAGAATAACACATTTTTCTGCCGTGACTCCTCTCGGGGCTCGGAGGTACATCGTGACCAGGGGGTCGGGGAGGAGCACGTAACACCTAAGAGTGCCTTTTTAAATTTTTTTATTGTTGATTAAGAATTATTTTTTTTCTTCAACTTAAATCTTCAACTTCAATTGTTTATACAATGTAATATCACGTATATTACAAATACATTTGTGCAAAATAATTGTTTGTATTATGATTGGTGTAAACCATGACAGAACAGCAACTCCGGTACAGTCATCTTTCTATATATCTACATATATTGTCTGTGTTGTCACTTAACTACTCCCTCAAACTTTTGTTTCCGTGGCGGTGAAGTGTTTTTAATAACGTGGTGGTGAGGTGTTTTGAATCATGTGGCGGTGAGGTGTTTTGAATCACATAGTGGTGAGGTGTTTTGAATTACATGGTGGTGAGTGAGGTGTTTTGAATTACGTGGTGGTGAGGTGTTTTGAATTACATGGTGGTGAGGTGTTTTGATTTACATGGTGGTAAGGTGTTTTGAATTATGTGGTGGTGAGGTGTTTTGAATTATTATGTGGTGGCGAGGTGTTTTGAATTACGTGGTGGTGAGGTGTTTTGAATTTAGTGGTGGTAAGGTGTTTTGAATTACGTGGTGGTGAGGTGTTTTGAATTACGTGGTGGTGAGGTGTTTTGAATTATGTGGTGGTGAGGTGTTTTGAATAACATGGTGCTGAGGTGTTTTGAATTATGTGGTGGTGAGGTGTTTTTAATTATTATGTGGTGGCGAGGTGTTTTAAATTACATGGTGGTGATGTGTTTTAAATTACATGATGGTGAGGTGTTTTTAATTACGTGGTGGTGAGGTGTTTTGAATTTCATGGTGGTGAGGTATTATCGTCCCAGGTTTCCAGTTTGCAGCTACCCCTCCTGTACATATGTGCTGAGGGGTTCTTTTTTGAATTTCTTCAACCTAAATCTTCAAAATAAATTGCTTATAAAAATGTAATATCACAAACAATACAAATTTAATACATTTGTGCAAAATAATTGTTTGTATTATGATTGGTGTAAATCATGACAACACAGCATCTCTGGCCACTCTGCTATAAAGCCCAGATCTGTGGAGTGTTGCAGTGAAGGTTGTCCTTCTGGAAGTTTCTCCCATCTCCACACAGGATCTCTGGAGCTCAGCCAGAGTGACCATCGGGTTCTTGGTCACCTCTCTTACCAAGGCCCCTCTTCCCCGATTGCTCAGTTTGGCCAGGCGGCCAGCTCAAGGAAGAGTCCTGGTTGTTCCAAACTTCTTCCATTTAAGAATTATGGAGGCCACTGTGCTCTTGGGAACCTTCAATGCAGCAGAATTTTTTTTTAGGCTTCCCCAGATCTGTGCCTCGATACAATCCTGTCTCTGAGCTCTGCAGGCAGTTCCTTCGACCTCATGGCTTGGTTTTTGCTCTGATATGCATTGTCAGCTGTGATACCTTATATAGACAGGTGTGTGCCTTTCCAAATCATGTCCAATCAATTTAATTTACCACAGGTGGACTCCAATCAAGGTGTAGAAACATCTCAAAGATAATCATGAGAAATGGGAGGCACCTGAGCTAAATTTCAAGTGTCATAGCAAAGGGTATGAATACTTATGTCAATGTGATATTTCAGTTTTTTCTTTTTAATAAATTTGTAAAACTTTCTTAAATCCTGTTTTCTCTTTGTCATTATGGGATATTGAGTGTAGATTGATGAGGGAAAAAATGAATTTAAACGATTTCAGCAGAAGGCTGCAACATAACAAAATGTGAAAAAAGTGAAGGGGCCTGAATACTTTCTGAATGTGCTGTATATATGTTTAGAGTTACTTGGAGTCGTAACGGCCCAGTGTCTGTTGACTAAAATGACATGTAATCAATAAGTCTTGCCCTTTTGCCTTTATTTGTTATTTCCCATGTATGTAAGCCAAGAGATGGCCAGTGTTGTTCATTTTAGAAGGAAAATGTCTCACACAATAAATTGGCCCAAAGCTATCTTGATGGAATTTAGCCATAATTATGACATGCCTAAGTCTTGGGTTGTGGAGTAGCAGCTGAAACCCGAATCCTATCCAGGTTCCTCCTGTTGATTCCATCTTAGCTCTTTATTAGTCCCCTACCGGTGTACACCGGAGGGGACTATAGGTTTGCACGCCGTCCCTCCATCCGTCAGTCTGTCAGTCCGTCACGCAAAGAACAGTTTTCCGGACTTTTTTTCTAAACCCTTAATGCTAATGATTTCAAACTTGGCACATGGTTTCCTCATGATAAGTTACAGATCGAGTTCGAACTTCACGACGTTTCGATCATTTTTGACAAAGTTATGGCACTTTGAACTTTGGGAATTCTGATAATTCTGATGATCCTTAACTCAGTGCCATTTTAAGTTTTAATTTCCTTTAAAAACCAATTTCTCTGCAATAATAGGACCGATTGAGATCAAATATTCACCATAGGAGGGACTCGGTCTGTAGAATATTTTAATGGTAATTATGACGTCACAGGTCACGTGGTTCGGCCGCCATATTGTTTTTCGTGAAAACACGAAAACCCCTTTTTTTCTGCAACGGCTGAACATATCGACGCCAAACTTTGCAGGCAGAATCGCATACCCATGACGAACAAAAAAGTCAGGGAGCATGACGTCTTGCATCACATGCTTTCAGAGTTATGACATTTTTAAGCATGAACCTTTAAAACCGAGCCGCTCCCTCATTTTTGATCCAATCGAGGGGAAACTTCACTGATCTGTTCAGCATGTCAGTCTACTAAAATGTCCTTTTGGAATTTGCGACAGGCCACGTGGTTTGGCAGATATCGTTAATTAAACCAAAATATTTTTTAAAAATGGATATCTCTTGTTTATTCTCGAGTTCTCCTCAAGCCGCACCGCACGCCCTCAGCCTCGTCTCGCGAACGTCAAAAGCGCGACACAGCGCGCGCTTTCGGGAGGGGCGGAACCAAGCCGAGCAACATATATGTATATACACATCGATCATTGATCGTGAACTGGAAAATATAATAAATTACTGATATTTAGCGACTCGAAAGGTTCTTTATCAACAACTTATTTTGTCGTGCTTCTGCTGACCTGTCTGCAAGGTGTATAAATCGAAGTCCCGAGTGTGAATCACAGGTCAGCCCATCCTGAGGTAATTAACGATTGGGAACAATTCAGAACCTGTGGGTAAATAACCATTGGTAATTTCCCCAACAGTTTTCCGGACGACAGACTGCCGGTAGGGGACATGTATTGCAGCGCAATACTCAGAATATTTGTTTCTTCTGGTTCCTTCTGATGACTCCAATGCAGTGTTTGATTTTCCGTTTCATCTCCAACCAATTGTCAGTGCAGTGCCAGTATTGCTGGTTTTCAGGGTTGTGTCACTTCACAATTAACTTTGCTGCAGGATACGATGTAACTCTTCAGCAAAGCTGACTGTGGCATCATTCCTCTGCAGATATAGACAAAGTATGCGAACTTGTCTTTTAACAAAAGAAATACACGTATTCTCCACCTGCTCTGGGCCTGCAGAGAGAGACCAAATTGATTATGTGTTCATCATCCTGTCCTCTCATGTCTTTGACTCTCCAGGTCACACATATTTGAACCTCCAGGTCTTTGAGACCCTTTTCTTGCCAAAATTCACAAGTCTATACTCAACACCCCCATTCTTTAAATTATTTTTTTCCCTCCTTTGGAATTGTAGTACATACAAGTACACACAAGTACATACACACATACAGTAGTACATACAAGAGGATCCCAAGACAACCGACCCCTTCCTGGGTCGGTTGTCTTGAGATCTTCACAATAGGATTTTGTGTTCTGCACACAACCATTTGTTCTTTTCCTTTTCCACTACTGAGATTTACTGTACCTGCTGAATCCTTATTCTAACCCTTCTACTGCAATTCCTCTCCTTGTTGCAGTTTGTTGTTCCACTGTTTTCCCTTTGTCTTATTTTTCCTGTTGATCTATTGTCCACCAATATTATTCTCTTCAATTATATCCTCGACACCTGCATTTAAAGAAGCAGCTCGAGACAGGAAAACTACTCGGGATGGATAATATCATAATGGTGTTCCTTGCAAGTCTGTTGAAAGTTTTCTGTCTTTTTTGGAAGCTGGGATAGTATACAATACTGCAAAAACTTTGATGATACCACAAAGGCATTTACAAGAAAAAGGACGATTTAATTATTTTCCTTTGCCTTTAGCTATGAAAATATGTGTAAATTCTGCTGAGATGCAGGAAGTTTTTTTTATTTTTTTATTTTACTAAATGTGGTTTCTGAAAATGTTTTTATAATGTATGTGGAAAAGCAGACATAATCTCGCATGAATAAATGCTGGAGAAATGTATTGAAAACAAGAAGAAAAAGGCATAAAATGTCATAGTAATTTTGTTGTACGGAGTTAAAGGCCGTCAGTCGGTCATCTTTGGTCCGATTACAAAACAAAATATTCTGCTTATGTACACTCTCATGTATTGTCTTTGTGCCAAGTATGAACAAAGTCGGACCATGCATGTTCAGGAAATGCTTGGGGGTTGGGGGGGGGGGGGGGGGAGGGGGTTATCCAACCAACCAACCAACCAACCAACCAACCAACCAACCAACATCCTGATGACCAAAAAAGCAAACTTTAAACAAAAAACTTTAAAACTTTTTTTACCCCATTACATGTTTGACATTTTCAATAATTTTCAATTTTCAATTTTCATTAATAATTTTCAATAACAGAGATATCTATAATTATTAATAATCAACATTACTTGGAGTTACTATATGGTTAAGCATTTAAATTGTAAACATGAGGTTCCAGTCTTGAAGTTATGTTGATAAATTCACAACCGTTCAGAGCAAGACTTTTTGTTAGGGTGAAGAATATTACACGTCTAGAACACATTTTATGTGGAACAAAACTATGGAGGAGAGACAGTGAGGGAGCCAAGTTTGTACTCAAACTTTATTTTCGAAGGTTTGTTTGAAATTCCATTATGACTTTGCATCACGACAACGCAACGTATATTTGACTTCAGTTAATGTTGTTTCATCAGAATATTTTTGCTTCAACGTATTTTTGGCTGCTGTGGGGCATTTGAAGTAAGGTGACGAATTTCCAAGATAAATGGAGACTGAGAAACATTTGCAAAATACAGGCTTGCCCAGAAAGGATTATTGCCTTCTGGGCAATCCTTAGTGAGCAATTTGACCCGATTCGGTGGTGTAATAATTAGAGGTTCCACCCAGAGTCTGGGAGGTCGGCAGTTCAAACCCCAACCGTGCCATACCAAACACTTTAAAATGGTACGTGCTGTTTCCTTGATTGATGCTCAGCATTTAAAAGGATAATATGACGGACAATCCCTATAGGTTGACATCCATGAGGAGGAGGAAATTCCTCAAAAGGAAATGCCTCACTTAGTGTGGTAAGAAAGGTGACGCCATTGTTGTGACATCACTGGCACCCCAGAGTGCTCCAAAAAGTGATGGTACTTTTCTCAAGCTGTGGGCACAGTCCTGGATTGTGTCTTGTGTATTTGTTTGTATGTTCATACAATCATACATCATATACAACACAGTTGGACAGCAAAGTGACACATCACAATCTCAGATGCAATAATAATTCATGAAGTAGGTGATATATAAATATATATATATATTTAAGTAATGACTTGCGGTTGGGATTAAAATCAAATGAATCCATTTTGAGTTCTCCAACCTTTAATGAGCAAATAAACAACTGCTCGACGTTTCGATCAGCAACACGGATAAACGTGCATCCATTGACCCTTCTCAAGAGTAAAGCAAAACAAAACTCCATACATAAGGAACTCTATATAAGGGAAGGTATACCTGAGGGTGTGTGTGTGTGTGTGTGTGTGTGTGTGTGTGTGTGTGTGTGTGTGTGTGTGTGTGTGTGTGTGTGTGTGTGTGTGTGTGTGTGTGTGTGTGTCAGCTCCACTACAAGCCTTCAGTCACTGTAAATAAATCAGATCCATGTCCAAAGGAAGGGTTCAGTTTGGCATTTTTATATGAAATAGGAAAATCCTAGAAACAAACAAAACCAATTAGAATTACCCTTTAGAATTACCCTTTAGAACCTTTTTTTTTTTGTACAAGATTGAGGCTCGTGTAAGAGCTAACATTAATCACATAAAAACAAACTGACAAACAAAACATAAGATAAAGGGAGCGAGAGACAAGATGGGGAGAGAGAGGGGAGCACACAAGTACAACAGCAGAGAACACGGATATCGGGAGATCTGTGGGAGGGAGAGGGCTTGGGGGGAAGGGGCATTGGAAGGGGGGGGGGGGTAGAGGTGGGAGAGGTAGAAAACACATGGATACTGCTAGGACTTCCAGGAAAGAAGTCGGTATTTCAAAAAAGTGGATCTGGGGTGAATTAGCGGGGGTAGAAAAGATCAAGGTTTTGGATGGGGGAAGATAAGAGACGGTGGTGAACAGCTGTTTTAAAGACCTGGAGGGAGGAGTGGGATTGAAGAGAGTGAGGGAGTTTCTTCCAGAGGCAGGAGAAAAGAGGAATGACAGAGTGAAGGTGAGCAGAGAGTCTTGATTTTGGCAGTTTCACCATAAGAGGGTTGCTGGCAGATCTTGTGCGACCTGTAGGAATATTTGGGGGACAGAGCCCAGAGAGAGCTGGGGGAGCAAGGCCAGAGAGGAGTCGGTAGACAACAGAAAGACGACCAACCTGCCTTCGGTGAGTGAGTGAAAGCCCCTCGGAGTAAGCTTCATCACGGGAGATTCCAATGATTCTGAAAGCTTTGGTTTCAACAGCGTGAAGCCGAGCTCGGTGTGAGGCAGGAGCCCCAGCCCAGAGGGGAGAACAGTATTCCATTGCGCTGTGGATGAAAGCCTTGTATGTGGTGAGGAGCTCAGGTCTGCCAAGGAAGGACTTCGCATGACGGAGGATGCCCAGTCGACGACTGGCTTGGGAGGCCAGCTTGGAAATGTGGTTTTCCCAGGAAAGATCATGGCAGACAGTGAGATCCAAAAGTTTGAGTGACAGAACTTCCTGTAGAGGATTGTTTCAGAAAGTACATGGGAGGGTTTTCCAGACGATCTTTTCAGAGAGACAAAGTGAGAGTGTGAGATTTGTCAGGATTGAAAGACATGTTCCACTTGTTTGACCAGTCTGTGATTTTGTCCAGGTCTGCAGAGAGTGAGGAGGCTGCAGACTGCCGATCTGAGGGATGAGGTATGGAGCGTCAGAGAGTGGAGTGATTAGCAAAGAAATAGAGAGCATTTTCCAGAGAGTCGGAGAGGTCATTGATGAAGACCAGAAAAAGCACAGTGCCCAGAACACTGCCTTGGGGAACTCCAGCCTGAACAGGAAGGGGAGATGAGAGGAGCCCATGCAGTGCCACACGTTGAATACAACCAGAGAGGAAGTCTGCAAGCCATGCGTGGAGATTTCCATGTATACCATAGGAGGAGAGTTTGGTGAGCAGAGCGGGGTGCCAGACCGTGTCGAAGGCATGTGATATCTCAAGGGAGAGAGCTATAAGTTCCTGTTTGACATTGAGGACCTCCATCCATTGTTGAAACAGCAGAAGCAGCATGTCCAGAGTCGAGTGACCTGGTCTGAAACCAAATTGCACTGCCGTCTTTCCACCTCACCCCCAGGAGTGCCTCTGGTTACGGCTTCCCCTTCGCTCCCACCTTTTGTTCATATGTGTGTTGTACTGT
The DNA here is from genome assembly GCF_964187855.1 of Myxine glutinosa. Lineage (NCBI taxonomy): Eukaryota > Metazoa > Chordata > Myxini > Myxiniformes > Myxinidae > Myxine > Myxine glutinosa. Next base: position 55,705,552 of record NC_136268.1, read on the forward strand.
CCACCAAACAGTGATGACTCTATCTACATCTCGCTGTCTGATAACATGCCCCAACTGCTATCTACTCATTACAACTCTCTCTTCCTCATATGTGGTGATTTCAACTGTCATCATGCCAGCTGGCTGGGTTTTTCCAAGCTCTCACCAGCCATGGCTCCTCAGCAAAGGACTGCTGCGATCAACTGGGAATGACACAATCTGTCAATTTCCCGACCCGGATTTCAGTCAACGGAGCATATTTTTTTCTTTTTTTTAAATTATGCCTTAGAAACCTTTAGCATCACCCTTTAGAATTACAATTTAGAATTACCCATTCGAATTACTCTTTAGAACTCTTGAGAGTTACCCTTTAGAAATACCCATGAAAATGATCCTATAGAATTCCTTTAGAATTACTCTTTAGAACCCCTTACATTTACCCATTAGAATTATCCTTTCGAACCCTTGATAATTACCCTTTAGAATTGCCATTTAGAATTACCATTTAGAATTTCTCTTTGGAACCCTTTAGAATCACCATTTAGAATTATCCATTAGAATTATCCCTTTGAACCCTTTAGAATTACCCTTCGGAACCCATTAGAATTATCCTTTAGAACCCTCTCGAATTACACTTTAGGATAATACCTTTAAAACAAGCGTTATGCCTCGGCCCCCCGTCGGTGAAGTGATTTGAGTTGACAAAGTGGAAGACGCAAGGCGGCCATCTTGGATTTTGACGTGGCGACCCAATTTTCAATAGCGTTCTCCGTTATGCGTAGATACACCCACTCACCAGATTAGAAGTTGGTACTTCGCTTATGTTTCAAGATATTCCGCTCACAAGGTTCAGACATACATGGCGGCGGCCATCTTCGATTTTGACGTGGCGACCCAATTTTCAATAGCGTTCTTCCTGATGCGTAGATACACCCACACACCAGATTAGAAGTTGGTACTTCGCTTATTTTTCAAGATATTCCGCTCACAAGGTTCAGACATACATGGCGGCGGCCATCTTCGATTTTGACGTGGCGACCCAATTTTCAATAGATTTCTTCCTTATGCCTAGATACACCCACTCACCAGATTAGAAGTTGGTACTTCGCTTATGTTTCAAGATATTCCGCTCACAAGGTTCAGACATTCATGGCGTCAGACATACATGGCGGCGGCCATCTTGGATTTTGACGTGGGTTGCACCCACACACCAAATTAGAATTCGGCCCTTCGCTTATGCACGCACACACGCACGCCCGCACGGACACACGGACGGAGGGGAAAACCATAGTCCCCCTTTCGCTCCGCGGTGCGACGGGGGACAATAAACCTGGTGGGTAGAAAGGTTCTTCTTCGTCATTTTTCATGGATGAGCGGACGGATGGAAAGAAGGGCATAGCCAAATATTGAAGCGGATTCACCATTTTAAAATAAATTTGCATGCCTACAAAGATGTCTTCAAATGAAATGAATGAGCGAATATAAAGAACAACAAAAACCACAAGACACGAGATCCAATATATTAGAAGGGGGATTCAGTTTGGATCGGGTTGCATTGCCCGACAAGTGTCTGCGTTTTAATTGGGCGTGGGTAAGTGCCAAGCTGGAAAATGTTTGTATTCACATCCACCTGCCAGTGTATTCATTGACTTGCAGCATACACTGCGACTGCAGTCTTTGTTAAGATATCTATATTTTGTCACGAGAATTGTGTTTAATAGAATAACCTTTGTGATAATAGTTATGGTTTATTTCTTTACAAGAGAGAAATGCTAATTTGGGGGTTGGATTTTCCGAATCTTCAAACCTCACCGGGATCCATTGCTGAAGATTCAAAAAAACTCATCTCAGTCAAATAACTCAAATGTTATACCTGTTGCTGCATCTTTATTTCCTTGTTTGCAATAATAAGCCGTGTGAAAGTCGATACTAGAAGAGTGCTTTTGCAAAAATATGAGTCATCTTTGGGAGCAGCATGCACAATGGTGAATAATAATTTCTCACTTCTGATTTTGTTCTTGTGGCTTCAACATGTCAAGGCTATACAGAGGTGAAGGCTACTAAAGGCGCAGGAACATTAAGGTACATATAGAAAAGTTACACATATGATATGTATGGACAGACACTGGTGCATGCAGGCAAGGATTGTAAAATGGCAGGCTGCACCCAGTATATACAGTGCTTTCAGAAAGTATTCACACCCCTTGATTTTTTTTCACATTATGCTGTGTTTCATCCTGAGTTAAAATGGATTAAACTGAGATTTTTGTTGTCACTCATCTGCACATAATATCCCATAATGTGAAAGTGGAATTTCTTTTTTGATTTTTTTTTAAACAAAATAATTAAAAACGATAAGGTGAAATATATTGAGTCAATAAGTATTCAAGCCCTTTGCTATGACACTCCAAATTCAGCTCAGGTGCATCCAATTTCCTTTGATCATCCTTGAGATGTCTCTACAACTTAGTTGGAGTCCACCTGTGGCCAATTCAATTGATTGGACATGATTTAGAAAGAAACACACCTGTCTATATAAGGTCCCACAGTTGACAGTGCATGTCAGAGCAGAAACTCTCCTCTGAGACCTCTGAGATCCATAGACCTCTGAGGCATAGATCCGGGGAAGGGTGTAAAACAATTTCTAGAGTGTTGAGAGTTCCCAAGAGCACTCCATCATTAGGAAAGCTTCATCATTAGGAAATGGAAAGAATATGGAACTACCCAGACTCTTCCTAGTGCTAGCCGTTCGACCAAACTGAGAAACAGGGCTAGAAGGACCTTGGTCAGGGAGCTGATCAAGAACCCAATGACCACTCTGACAGAGCTAGAGTTCCTTGGCTGAGAAGGGAGAACCTGCCGGAACGACAACAGTCTCTGCAGCACTTCACAAATATAGGCTTTGTGGGAAAGTGGCCAGACAGGATTCACTCCAAAGGAAAAGGCACATGCCAGCACACCTGGAGTTTGCAAAAAGACATGTGAAAGTCTCTGAGAGCATTAGTCAAAAGTTTCTGATGAGACGACAATTGAACTATTTGGTTTTAATGCAAAGTGTGACATCTGACGGAAATCGAGCACATCTCATCACCCATCGAACACCATACCTGCCATAAAGCACCGGGGTGGCAGCATCATGCTATGGGGATGCTTTTCAGCAGCAGGGTCTGGGAGACTTGTAAGGATGAAGGGAACAATGAATGGAGCCAAATACCAGCAAATTATTGAGGAGAACCTGCTTCTGAGTGCAAAAGTCCATGACTGCAGTGAAGTTTTACGTTCCAACAGGACGATGACCCCAAGCATACAGCCAAATCAACACTGGAATGGCTTCAGAACAAGAACGTGAAAGTCCTTGAGTGGCCCAGCCAAAGCCCAGACCCGAATCCCATTGATTAATCTGTGGGAAGACTTGAAGATTGGTGTTCACCAACCCTCCCCATCCAACTTGGCAAAGCTTGAGGAAATTTGCAAGGAAGAATGGGAGAAAATCCACAAATCCAGATGTGCAAAGCTGATGCAGACATACCCAAAAATAATTGAAGCTGTAACCACTGCCAAAGTTGCTTCTACGAAGTATTGACTCAGATGGTCGAATACTCATGTAAATTAGATATTTCTGTATTCCATTTTTAACTAGAACGCCACTCTGTAGAGCGCATACTCCCGCCGTGGGTGGCCGCTGCTGAGCCCTATCTTCCAATGGTAAAAAAAATCCTTCAAAAAATTCCTGGATCCGGAATAATATCCTGAGCTTCACCAAAATCGAATCAATTCTTCCTTATCCCAAGGGTAATCATCCCACCAACTTTCATCCAAATCCGATCAGAACTTTTCCAGATATCTTGTTGACAAACACACACACACACACACACACACGGACGGACACGATCGAATGCATTACTCCCTAGGCGGGAGTAATTATTTTGTAAAATAATTCCCCAAAAAATTCCACTTTAACACTGGGGTATTATGTATAGATCAGTGTCAAAAAAATCTCACTTTAATCCATTTTAAATTCAGCCTGCAAAACAACAAAATGTGAAAAAAGTCAAGTGGTGAGAATACTTTCTGAAGGCAGTGTAATTATGACTTTTTGTTAGCCCCTTAGCTTTTGTTATTACAAAGGCATTTGGACCGAGACATTTTGATCTTTTTTTTCTTTCCATACACAGTCAAGGCTTGTAGAAGAGCTAGAACACAGAATGGGTCAGGAGACAGCAGAAGAAAAGGGATAGTAGAAAGAGAGGGGGAAACGTAGTGGCAGGACCGGGGACAAAATACAAATCTTTTTTGGCTGGCAAACCTTGTTGTGCTTTTACCACAGTTCCATGTTCTTTTCTATGTGGCACCATGGTCAGGTATTGAGGTACTGTACTGCCACCATACTGCCTTAGTAAAGTAAATGCCAATGACTAGCGTGCGTGTGTGTTATGTATGTGTGTGTGTGTGTGTGTGTGTGTGTGTGTGTGTGTGTGTGTGTGTGTGTGTGTGTGTGTGTGTGTGTGTGTGTGTGTGTGTGTGTGTGTGTGTGTGTGTGTGTGTGTGTGTGTGTGTGTATCAAAGGATAGTTTTCTTACCATTTAATTGCATCAAATTTTCCAAAAAATTTTTTAATGGGAATAAGGTGAAAACTAATCAATAAAATGTAGATTTATTTCATTTTTTGAGCCGTTGCTTTCCGTCAGGTTTAGTTAGAGTACAAATCCGACACAGATGGACTTTGCCTTTTGAGATGATTACTGGTTTATAAGTGCAATTTTATGGTAATTATTTTTGTAGTAATTATTTACCTCGAATTGATTATTGGTTCATGCTGCTTGTATCACAGGGGCTTCCCCAATGTTTTAATCATGCCATGGGTCATGGTATATATTTTTTATGGACGTACTGTAGCAAATGCAATAGTTTCTGAATTGTATCTCCATCTACCTCTTGCTCCGTAATGTTTGGCTAGGAATCAATTTCTTTTCAAATATTAATCATTCATTTTCTAAATATTAAATCAGAATCATTTTCTAAATATTTTAAATATATTCTTTAAATTATTTTGTATTGTTTTGTTGTCTGTGTTGTGTTTTTTCACCCCTCAGCCCAAATTGGGCTAAGGAGTATTGTCGTCACGGGCGTCGTCCGAGCGTCCGTCAACTTTTGGTTTCCGTCAATTTCAAGGAGAACGGCTTGTCCGATTAAATCCATTTTTGCAGTGTGTGTTGGGGTTGTATCGAGGAAAGTTCCTCTCGAAAATGGGCACGCTGCGATTTTCAATATGGCCGCCACGGCAGCCATCTTGAAATTGGTTTCCGTCAATTTCGAGCAGAACGGCTTGTCCGATTAAATCCATTTTTGCAGTGTGTGTTGGGGTTGAGTAGAGGAAGGTTCATGGGCGTGCTGCGATTTTCAATATGGCCGCCACAGCAGCCATCTTGAAATTGGTGTCCGTCAATTTCAAGCAGAACGGCTTGTCCGATTAAATTCATTTTTGCAGTATGTTTTGGGGTTGAATAGAGGAAGGTTCATGGGTGCGCTGCGATTTTCAATATGGCCACCACGGCAGCCATCTTGAAATTGGTTTCCGTCAATTTCGAGCAGAACGGCTTGTCCGATTAAATCCATTTTTGCAGTGTGTGTTGCGGTTGAGTAGAGGAAGGTTTCTTTCGAAAATGGGCGTGCTGCGATTTTCAATATGGCCGCCACAGCAGCCATCTTGAAATTGGTTTCCACCATGCATGGGCTGAGGGGTTACGCCCGCTTTGCGGTGCTATTTATTAATGATTGATAATGCAGCTGCATTTATTTTAAGCATTTACCATGTTGCTTTATCCTTTTATACAACGCACCTCTTTACTGCAGTTTATGAATATACTTCACTTGTAGCAGGTGCATCTTATTCAGTACATCATCATTTCATCTTATTCAGTACATTCATCACTATATTCAATATGTTTAATGTGGACTGTGCCTGCATGGCAGCACTATACACAAATCTCATTGAAATATTTCATTCATTCCTATGCTTTTTGTATGTTTTGTATCTGCTATTTGGAATACCAAACTACATATGTCTTGTCATGTTAAAAACTATGAAAACATATTTATTAGATTTGATAAGTTGAATTGTCAGCAAACAAGATATACAACATACAAGACAAGCATTTGACTAGATGTCAGTGTACTCAACTTGAATTACAAGAAATGGCCTTGGTAGGTTTGAGTTACTGTCATTGTTTGAGTTTGAGAGTTTATTGTGAGTGAGTTTTTGCTGTAGTTACCTCTGCAACCAAAGGTGGTTGGAGGTTATGTTTTCACTCCTGTCTGTCTGTTTATTTGTCGGTCTGTCTGTGATCAAGATATCTGAAAAAGTTGTGGACGGATTCGGACGAAATTTGCCAGAGAAAGTCACAGGTGTATGTGACACGGACTAAATGATTAGATTTTGGTGAAGATCCGAATGTGGATCCAGCTAGTTAAATTTTTAAAGTGATTCTCACCATTTGGGGATAGGGCCAAAACCGACATATAGCGGGATATCTCAAAAAGTTATAGACCGGGATATCTCAAAAAGTTGTGGACGGATTTGGATAAAACTTGGTGGAGAGGTTGGGTGTGTGACAAGTACAAATGGTTTAGATTTTGGTGAAGATCTGAATATACATTCGGATATGATAATTATTTAATTTTTTAAGTGATTCTTCACCCTTGAGGGATCGGGCGAAAAGTGATATATACCATGATATTTATAAAAGTTGTGGATGAGTTATGAATAAACTTGGTGGACGAGCTGGTTAGGTAACAAGAACAAGAAGATTAGATTTTGGTTCAGGTCTGAATCCAGATCCGACCTATCAGTGGGATACAAAACATAAACTGCTCAGCCTGGCGGAGGTATGTGCCCTACCGAGAGCTGTTCTGGTTTTAATTTTGTGATACTTGGTTGGAATGATGTGTGAAAATAAATATATTTATTGTTATGTATTTTAATGTAAGATCCTGGCTCATTCTAGACTCTAGAGTTCGGTGCCAGAGGCTAAACAGGCAACTTGCTGACAGCATAGCAGTGGGATCACAGTTGGACAAAACAAGCAAACTTTTGTATCTTGTTTTTATGCTTGTTATGGGCAAAATAACTGCATTTTGTTGTTTTCACAGAACGAGGCCAAGTGTCAGCGTTTGCGCAACCTTCACCACTTGCCGAGTCGCTTCCGCGCTTCCTGACTGAGCCGGAGGATGGCTTCATTGTGCGGAACAGCCCAGTTTTACTTAGTTGTGCCGCTTCACCTGCTACTCAAATTTACTTCAAATGCAATGGCGAATGGCTTCACCAAAAGGCACATAATAGCCAGGAGCATATTGATGACAGCACAGGTGAGGCTTCGGTTGTCTTCATTTTCCAATAATTTCAATTATCGGAGTTGAATTTTTGCATTTTCTTTATTTAATTTAATATGCATTCGAGTTCCCGAAGATTTTATAGCGTCTTTCAGTTCTTTTTTTTCTTCCTTTTCATCAGACATGCTTTGGTTTTTGCTTGTATGTATGATGCCAATAAGTCAAAGTGCACATTATAGATATAAAATCATATTTCAGAAATCAATGAAGTCAAGGAAAAGAGTGAAAAAAGAGACTAATTTCAATCCTAATGGTTTCACTGAACAAATTAAATTTGTCTTATAATCTTACTATAATTAACCAAATGTCCGTCCGTCCGTTCGAAGGTACCGCAAAAACGGCTCAACCGATCGCAACGATATTTTTGTTGGGTATTCCTGGGACCCCTGGGAGTAAAATAGGCTATATTGTTTTTCCAGTTTTTTCAAGTTTTTCAAGTTTTCCAATTTTCCAGTTTTTCCAAACACGATGGAATAATATTTACCGATATGAACAATGATGTGGCTTTTGTTGAAATTCTACAAATACTGTTTATTTTACGTACCAGGAGAGAGTACATCGACTCCTGACGAACTCTTCCCATATAAACGTGCGGCTCTGAAGTAGCATGGCAGCGTGTGCAAAGCGACTGAGAAACAGGTGTAGCGGCCGCTTCCGTGTTACAGATTCGGCGCACACTCTTCACACATAAACGTGCGACCGAGAAACACGTGTAGCCG
>NC_136268.1:55718638-55826138 GCF_964187855.1 Myxine glutinosa
ACTCAATTCATGGACAGTACTGTGTTAAACTTCTGTGCGTTTTCCAGAAGTATCTTTATTTTGCACATTAGCCAAAAATTTCTTTTAACAAAAACAAAAGTTCAATTACGACTGGGATTACGGACTAAAATTACAGTTCAGTACTTCGTGTAACCCCCACGAGCATTCAGGAGAGCACATACACGTTGAGGCATGCTGTTCACGAGATTTGCCAAGGTTTGGACAGGAATCGCTTGCCATGCAGGTCCAATAGCCTGCTGCAATTCACGCACAGAGGCAGGCTGCTGGTCCAAGTTGTCGATTTGACACGTTAATTCTGCCCACAACTTCTCTATCGGATTCATATCCGGGGACATGGCAGGCCACTCCATATGCTCCACACCACAGTCAGCAAGAAAGTCTTGGATCATGCGAGCACGATGAGGCCGTGCATTGTCATCTTGGAAGACAAGGTTTCCTCGAAAGGCTGCACGAACAAATGGAAGCAATGTTTCTTCCAGAATGGCCCTGTGCTTGAACTGGTTCAGGTTTCCATTCAGAACAACCAGGTCAGGTTTGCCCCCTGCATGAAAAGCAGCCCAAACGGTCACCCCACCACCTCCAGCTTAGACTCTTGGCACTATACAATCTTCGTTGTAGGCTTCATGCACTTGTCTGCGCACTCGGACGCGGCCATATTGACGACAGACCAGAAATCTAGACTTGTCACTGAAGATTACGTGATTCCAGTGTCCTGGCTGCCATTGACGGTGCTCTCTGGCCCACTGCAATCGGCTCTGGCGGTGTTGTCTGGTCAGACGTGGCTTTCTCAGGGGACGCCTGGCACGATAGCCTGCTTGAACCAGTCGTTGGTTGACTAGCCTTCTGGATACAGGCACATTTGTCAGTTGCTGCCACTCAGCCCAAAGCCGATTAGCTGACTTGGTACGGCCATTGCAGACTAACCGGTGCAGCTGGCGATCATCCCTCCTTGTGGTTCTGCGGGGATGTCCTGACCTCGGTATTGGAGTAGGGACACCCCTCTGAGCATTTCGTTTCAGGATCATTGACACCTGACCTTGAGTGATGCCATACTGCCGAGCAATAGCACGCTGTTTCATGCCGTAATTTCGTAAAGCCACCACTCCATGACAAACAGCATTGTCGAGTTGACGGACCATCTCCAGAGGAAGCGGCAATAACTTTTGTAGACGTGCAGCAGTTGTTTTCCACTAATACAGAACGCAACAACCCTTGTATACCCGACTGTGAAGCCAATCGTCAAATGCACCTGTCCGTACATTTTGCCATGCCACCTGTGATATAATCCTGTTGTTGACTTCTTTCTGCGACAGACAATCAGTGACATGGTTCTTTCAACAAATAAATCACCAAAGTGTAAAAGAAACACCAGATTGATATACTGAGTTAAGAAAGTAAACCCAAGTCAAGAAAAAAATAATATTCCATATTAAATGCCAAGTCTGTATATATACCTGTTAGGTAGGTTGGTAGCTTGGGCCTAACCTACAGCAAGCACTGACCTCTTCTCCAGATCTTTATTCTCCTTTATAATTATTCTCTCCCCACCATCTCTTCCCCAACTCAAGACAAAAAGACAAACTTTCCGACTGTCATCTGACTTGATAACATAGTTTTTTCTAATGGGCCTCGTGGGGTTCCATTGTGATTATTGAAAACCTAAACAGTGTGTTTGCAAGGTAGCACCAATGGAATGCAATTGGATATTATATTACAGCTCATTTGATCCACAATATGCAACGCGTTAGCTGGCAGATATAGGGAGAGAAAGGGTGGGGAGGACAGGGTAAATGAAAAGAAGAAGGCTTGGGCAACTGTTGGACACAATGATCAAAGGGATGAAGAAAACAGGAAAAAAGAAGAAAAAAAAGAGCAATCATAGATTGCAAACCCTCGCCAGGATGTATTTTCAGTGGTTTTTAAGGCTTTTTTTTTTTTTTTTTGTATACAAGATCGAGGCTCGTCAAAGAGCTAACATTAATCACACAAAAAGTCAAACCGACACACAAAACACAAAAAATAAGGGGAGCGACAGACAAGATGGGGAGAGAGGGAGAGAGGAGAGAGGGGAGAGAGGAGAGGAGGAAGGACACAAACACAACATTTGAGAGCAGGGACAACGGGAGAAATGTGGGAGGGGGAGGGCTTTGGGGGAGGTGGGAGAGGTATAAAACATATAAACACTGCAAGGACTTCCAGGAAAGAAGTTGGAATTCCAAAAAAAGAAAAAAAAGAAAGAATGTATCTGGGGTGAATTAGCCGGGGGTAGAAAAGATCAAGGTTTTGGATGGGGGAAGATAAGAGATGGTGGTGAACAGCTGTTTTAAAGACCTGGAGGGAGGAGTGGGATTGAAGAGAGTGAGGGAGAGAGGGAGCTTTTGTGTTAAAACAAATATAACGGCCGAACCACGTGACCGATGACGTCATCATTAATTTTTTTTCTCCACTAATTGATTCCTAGATTATGCTCAAATTTCATCTTGATCGGATGAATTTTTGTACTTGTTTGAATTATGATGTCATAATGGAGATGAGAATTTTCCATCTCCATGTAATGCTGTTAGCACTAACAGGTTTTTCATGTCTGAGAAAATTGCAGAAATGTTGTTGCCAGCACCAGGTTATTTAAATAAACTCTTCAATTGGTTGAGCGATTGCTGGAGTGGAGAGTTCTTTACAAGCTATGACATAATCATTAACATATGCTATTCCCCATGGAGAGTTCTTTACAATGAGCCATGTCTCATTTTTATGCCTCCGCCGACAAAGTCGCCGGAGGCATTATGTTTTCGGGTTGTCCGTCCATACGTCTGTCCGTCCGTACGGTCTAAACCTTGTTTTTATCAGCAACCGTACGGCTATCTTTATCAAAAACTCTCTTCCTCACTCTCCTTGCACTGCCCTCTCTCCTCCTCACCCCCAGGAGTACCTCTGGCTACGGCTTCCTCTCCGCTCCCACCTTTTGTTCATATGTGTTCTGTACCGTCCCCCAAACAGTGATGACTCCATCTACATTTCAATGTCTGACAACATGGACCAACTTCTATCCACTCATCCCAACTCTCTCTTCCTCATATGTGGTGACTTCAATTGTCATCATGCCACCTGGTTGGGTGTGGGTTCCTCTCTCACCAGTCATGGCACCTCAGCAAAGGACTTCTGTGACTCACTGGGATTGACACAATCTGTCAATTTCCCGACCCGGATCTCAGCCAATGGAGTATCTTCTCTTCTAGAATTGGTTATGACTAACTTCCCTGCTAATGTCTGCTGCTCTTCTTCTGCTCCAATCGGTTCTTCTGATCATGTGCTTGTCAAAGTGGACATCTCTCTGGCCATTCTCAGAGAGCCTCCTCAGCGTCGACGAGTCTGGCATTTCACTCAGGCCGACTGGGACGGTCTTCAAGCAGCCATCAATCGTCTGGATTGGTCTCCCATCTCCACTGCCTCTGACATCAATTCTTTCTGGGAATTCTTCCAAAGCAAACTGATCTCTCTCATGCACAGATTTATCCCATCTTGCCTTCAGTTGTCTTACCCTTCCTCCCGTCCATGGTACACTGAATCTTGTGGTGAGGCAGTTGCCCTGAAACAACTTGCCTTTGCCTCTTGGAAGGCTAATCCAACTGAAGGAAATCTCAGTTCCTTCCACCAAGCTCGGAACAAGTGTGTGTCTACCCTCAGGAGTGCCAGGAAGCACTATCTCTCCTCACTCAAGAATGAACTCTCAAACCTGTCTCCTTCCTCCAAATCCTGGTGGCGTCTGGTCAAATCCGTTTCTGGTGTTTGTTCCCCCTCCATCCCCTCCCTTACCTCAAATGGCCACACAGTTGACATCGCACATGACAAAGCCGAATGCCTCAACTCTGTGTTTGCCTCAAAATCCTAAGTCCCAAACCCATCTCTCTCTGTTCCCACCTTTCCCAGTCGAACCAAACTGCTCCTGGACTCTGTGACCTTCTCTCCTGACAAGGTGGAGGAGTTTTTGTCAAACCTCGACTCTGATTCTGCAACTGGACCAGATGGCATCAGCCCTCGGGTCCTAAAATCCTGCTCTGCCGCTCTATCTCACCCTCTCTCTGTTCTTTTCACCCTATCTTTTGCTCAAGGTCATCTGCCAGCATCCTGGAAATCAGCAAACATTACCGCTTTACACAAAAAAGGTGCAAAAACAGATCCTTGCAACTACAGACCAATCAGCCTGCTCCCAATTATCAGCAAAGTCATGGAATCCATCATTGCTTCGGATATGAAATCTTTCCTCTTCTCCAATGGCTTGATCTCTGATCATCAATTTGGTTTCAGACCAGGTCACTCTATTCTGGACATGCTGCTTCTGCTGTCTCAACAATGGATGGAGGTCCTCAATGCCAAACAGGAAATCAGAGCTGTCTCCCTTGACATATCACGTTCCTTCGATACGGTCTGGCACCCAGCTCTGCTCACCAAACTCTCCTCCTATGGTATCCATGGAAATCTCCATGCATGGCTTGCGGACTTCCTCTCTGGTTGTAGTCAACGTGTGGCCCTGAATGGATTTCTCTCATCTCCCCTTCCCGTTCAGGCTGGAGTTCCCCAAGGCAGTGTGCTGGGCCCTGTGCTTTTTCTGGTCTTTATCAATGATCTCTCCGACTCTCTGGAAAATCCTCTGTATCTCTTTGCTGATGACTCCACTCTCTGCCGCTCCATTCCTCTTCCCTCAGATCGGCAGTCTGCAGCCTCCTCACTCTCTGAAGACCTGGACAAAATCACAGACTGGTCAAACATGTGGAACATGTCTTTCAATCCTGACAAATCTCACACTCTTACTATGTCTCTCCGAAAAGATCGACTGGACAACCCTCCCATCTACTTTCTCAACAATCCTCTCCAAGAAGTTCTGTCGCTCAAGCTTTTGGGTCTCACCATCTGCCATGATCTTTCTTGGGAAAACCACATTTCCAAGCTGGCCTCCAAAGCCAGTCGCCGACTGGGCATCCTCCGTCGTGCGAAGTCCTTCCTAGGCACACCTGAGCTCCTCACCACATACAAGGCTTTCATCCGCAGCTCAATGGAATACTGTTCTCCCCTATGGGCTGGTGCTCCTGCCTCACACCTGGCTCGGCTTCACGCTGTTGAATCCAAAGCTTCCAGAATCATTGGAATCTCCCGCGATGAAGCTATCTCTGAGGGCCTTTCACTCACTCACCGCAGGCAGGTAGGTGGTCTTTCTGTCTTCTACCGACTCCTCTCCGGCCTTGCTCCCCCAGCTCTCTCTGTGCTCTGTCCCCCAAATATTCCTACAGGTCGCACAAGATCTGCCAGCCACCCTCTGATGGTTAAACTGCCGAAATCTCGGCTCTCTGCTCACCTTCACTCTTTCATTCCTCTTTTCTCCCGCCTCTGGAACAAACTCCCACACTCACTTCAATCACACTCCTCCCTCCAGGTCTTCAAAACAGCTGTTCACCACCATCTCTTATCTTCCCCCATCCAAAACCTTGATCTTTTCTACCCCCACTAATTCACCCCAAATCCACCTTGTTTGAAATTCCAACTTCTTTCCTGGAAGTCTTGGCAGTGTCCATATGTTTTATACCTCTCCCACCCCCCCCCCCCCTTCCCATGCCTCCCCCCAAAGTCCTCTCCCTCCCACAGTTCTCTCGATGTCTCCATGTCTCTCGGTCCCTGCTCTCAAATGTTGTGTTTGTGTCCTTCCCCCTCTCTCCCCATCTTGTCTACCGCTCCCGATGTTATTTGTTTTGTGTGTCTGTTTGTCTTTCTGTGTGATTAATGTTCGCTCTTTCACGAGCCTCGATCTTGTATACAAAAAAAAAACCAAAAAAAAAAAAAACATATGTCCAATTGAGACAAAACTTTCAGGGTAGGAGTGACACCTATGCAGAATGTTTTCATGATAAATGTGATGTCATAGGTCACTTGGTATGGCAGCCATCTTGGAATAAAAGCAAATAATTAAAAAATTATTTCTCGGAAACCGCTGAATGGAAAAATTTGAAACTTGGCACATTGTCAAGTATTCCCAATGGGGGAAAAAGGCATGATAATGATGACATCATAGGTGAAGTGGTATACCAGCCAAAAATGTTTTAATCGAATTGTTTATCCTAAAAATCTGAAATTGCATGCACATGATCTATGACCCATTTGTATTGAAATCGTAAAAATTTATGACATCATCGGTCACATGGTTTGGCAGCCATTTTGGATTGAAGGAAAGTATTAAATGATTATATCTGAAACCGCTCACCCTATCGATGTGAAATTTTACAAATATCATCTAAAAGCACTGTTGCATATAGTTTTAAAATGATGATGTTATAGTTCACGTGGTTTGGCAGCCATCTTGGATAGAGAAACGAACCTTATCCAATTAACACCAAACCTCACAAACGTGATCCCCTACCCATACATATGCAGAGTGATGGCATCTACCCGTTGTGGGACTGTGCGGAGGCATATTGGCGACACAGTCGCATTGGTCTAGTTTTCTATGCAGCGCTTTCAGAGATAAAGAGGTGCAAAGTTTTTCGGTTTTTCTAAGATACCACGTGGCCAGCACCACGTGACCTATGACGTCATAATTACCATTAAAAAAAATGTACAGGAGGATGTGCACCTATGGTGAAAATTTCCTTTCAATTGGACGAACGGTTGCAGGGAAAATCATATTTATTCTGTGTGGACAAACAAACAGACAAACGGACACAAATGCAATACCCTCTCCTCTGGCAAAAGTAACAATTCAACATTCAGTAATTGCAATTCGATTCGACTTGAGTTGGCAAGCTTAATTAGTCCACTGCAGGATGTAAACCGTGGACCAAAACTCGGTGTTCAGTTACCAAGTTTATTGAAGAGCCCTAGGTAAGTGGCTTAAGCTAAGCATTCAAGCAAGTACTCAATTTGAAACCGTTGATAAGGAACGACTGGCTTGGCAAGCGCTAGCTAGCTGCATGGTAACTGAACTCATTCTGGATTTCTTCCCTTTCAGGTTGGTGTTATTTCAGGCAATGAAAAACAAGAAGACAAAGACATAAAATGTCATAGCCCCCGTGGTTTTAGTAATTTTGTTGTACGGAGTTAAAGCCCCAGTCGGCCATCTTTGGTCGGATTACAAAACAAAATCTTTTGCATATGTACACTCTCATGTATTGTCTTTGTGCCAAGTTTGAACAAAATCGGTCCATGCAAGTCCAACAAATGGTTGGGGATATTATGTTTAAGCAACAAAATGTCTGACATTTGGCCATCTTGGATCTGATCTCGAAAGAAAATGACGTGCATATGTAAGCCATCATTCATTATCTGTAGCCAAGTTTGAACAAAATCAGTCCATAGATCTCTGATATATGGTTGCGCATGGACGGATGGACGGATGAACGGACCAACGAACAGCCGATACCCAACCCATAAGCCTCCCCACAAGACGAACCTAAGTCCAACGGGACCAAAAAACCCATTATCTCACGGCTCAGCTTACATTCTCCAATCTGTCTCATTAACCTTGCGCTGTGTCTGTCCCGTGTTCTCATGTGAATGAATAACATTAAGTAGAGCCATGTCTGTCCCGTGTTCCCATGTGAATGAATAAGATTGGATAGTTCTGTGTCTGTCCTGTGTTCCCATTGATTTTTTAACGAGCAGTGTACGGGCTTGATTAATCCTTACTAATAATTTAACACTCGGCCCCAAAAAAGCCAATGTTAATCTGACGCAGCAAACCCGGACAGTGTATAAATCAGCAAAGGCCTCCAGGCCTAATGTGCTAGGCCCACCAGAAAACCAAGATGCCGGCCATATCATTTTGTCTTGGTGATATGGTGGGTGGAGTCAAGCGACAGATGTGGGTGTGGTCCGGCAGCTGTCTGACCAATGGGTGCACATTTCAAAAATTGGCCCCCACCCAAGAACCCCAACAGCAACGAGATGCACTTGTAGACATGTGACATATCACAGGTAAAAATCAAAATTGATGTATTAATGAAAATTTGCACTTTGAGAAGCTTAATGTTAGTAATACATTATGTAATAAATCATTTAACTTTTTAAATTTCTCTCAGTGTTATAGCATTTCCAAGTACTAATGCAACCGAGCAACCTATTTGTTATATTACAACCAATAGGATAATTACGCCAATTTTGCATTTTTGACAAAGTAATGCACACACTGATTCTCGTTGTCACAATCAAAAAACTAGAAAGAGCTATCAGAACCACCCTCCACCCCCCTTCCCGTGCCTCCTCCTCCCAAGCCCTCTCCCTCCCACAGATCTCCCGATGTCCCTGCTCTCAAATGTTGTACTTGTGTGCTCTTCCCCCTCTCTCCCCATCTTGTCTCCCGCTCCCTTTATTTCGTCTTATGTGTCCGTTTTTTTTTTTGTTTTTTTTGTGATTAATGTTAGCTCTTACACGAGCCTCGATCTTGTATACAAAAAAAAAGAAAGAAAAAAAGGTAGACCCTCGCCAGGACTTGCCTTTCGTGTGGCAAATAAATGATAGGATATACTAAATGAAAGGTCATTGATTGCAAATGAAAGGTATAAAATGGTTTGAAGGGCAAAGGTCTGAAAGGTTATGAAAATGTCGAAAGGTATAAAGGTCGAAAGGTTTGAAGGGGTCTAAAGGGTCTTAAAAGGTCCATGGGGTCTAAAGGATGCAATTTAAGGTCTAAAGGATGTTCCTTTGATTTGACGTTCATTTGAGCTACGCTCCACTCGACATGTCAATCTAGTTTTACTGCTTCTTCCTTGTCCTTCTTTTTGAACCTGTCTGCAATCTTCATCCTCCCTTCCTCCTTGCCCTCATTTCAGAGAATACGCAGAATACGCTTCACACTGTTTGCTTCAAAATGTTTCAACTTCCTTTTGCTCCCTTGTTGTATGTTATCCTCCATTCCAATTCACTCTTCCTTTGCAAAAGGCTTTTTTCAATTCGCTCCTTCAATTATTCCGATTCTAAAAATTCAGATGTTATAGTTCTTCCTCTCCGTAATCTCTTAACTCACCTTTATATCACCCCTCCTCTAACATTTTCAAACGTATCTCTGACTTGAAAATCTCAAAAACCCCAGTTTGCAATGGAGGTTTGTATTTCATTAGTCGTTCCTTTTGTCCATCTTCAGTGTCAAACCCTTGCCTGTCTGTTCTCTCCTGTACGTCTACGTGCCTGTATACTACAAACCCTATCCCTTATCAGCATCCCACTCCATGTCCCCTCCATCTACTTTCCCTTACCCCCATTCCCTAACCACCTTCCCCCCACCCCTCCCCTTCAAAACTCCCCACTCACCCTTCCCTTTCAAATGTCCCTCTGTGACTCCTTCTCAAAGTTGCCCCTCACACATCCACAAGGCTGCCTTCTCCCTTTCCTTCTCTTTTCCAACTCATTCCTCCTCATCCTTCTCCTCCTCCCCTCTTCCTCCTCCAATCTTCTACCTCCCTCTGCCCCCCTCATTTTCACTGTGCCTCTTCCCATCACCACCTAGCCTTTTGTCCTTATTCTCATTCTGCCCTCTCTCCTTGCCCTTCTGCAATTCTGACACACTGTCAACAGCTTTTCCTACCTCCCCCTCTCATCCGTCTCTTGTACCTGATGTTCCCCCTCCATCTTCCTTCATGGTATGTACCTCAAACATCTGAGGCCTTTGCTCAAATATGACTGATCTCTCCATACAGGTTGTGTCTGATAAACTACACTTAATCAGCTGAACAGAAATCTTCCTCCTACAAGATGTCTCTGACTCCTAAGTAACTCTCCCTGGTTACTACCTCCTCCGGTATAACAGCCCCGATCCTCATCCTGGTGGTGGAGTTGCTCTCTTTATCAAAAACTCTATTCCTCACTCTCCATGCACTGCCATAACTCCCCCACACCCTCAGGAGTACCTCTGGCTGCGACGTCCAACAAACAGTGATGACTCTATTTACATCTCACTCTCTGACAATGTGGACCAACTTCTATATCCACTCATCCAAACTCTCTCTTCCTTATATGCGGCGATTTTAATTATCATCGTGCAAGCTGGCTGGGTGTGGATACCTCTCTCACCTGCCATAGCAACTTAGCAACAAACTTCTGCAAATCATTGAGACTGACACAATCTGTCAACTTCCTGACCCAGATCTCAGTCAACTCAGCCTTTGAGATCTCAGTCCACAACTTTTTGAGACATCGTGCTGTACATCGTTTTTTGCACTGTCTCTCAAGAGTGGAGAATCTCTTTAATAATTTTCAGATCCGGATCTGAATCTTCACCAAAATATCATCATTTAGTCTGTGTCACATCCAACCTCTCAAACAAATTTCGACCGAATCCGTCCCGACTTTTTGAGTTATTTTGTTCACAGACAAACAAACAGACAGGTGTGAAAACATAACCTCCATCCACCTTCGGTGGCGGAGGTAACAAACAGACAGACGAAAACTGACCCCAATGCAATACCCTCTCCTCTGGCATCTGTCAAACTATACAATTCTACTGTTTCCTCCTCCTCTTCCTCCTGTTCCTCACTCACTGGAGTCTGTTTGCACCAGAACATCGACAAGTTTGTTTACTTCCAATCGTCACGAAGGGCATGGAATCTATCATCGCAGTTGATATGAAATCCTTATCCAACAACCTCATCTCAGATCATCAATTTGGGTTCAGACAAGGTCTCTTTGCCTTGTATATGCTGATTTTACTCACCCAACAACGAATGGAGGCCACCAGTGTCAGTCATGAGATCAGGGCCGTCTTTCTGAACATACAGGATTATTCAAAAAGAAGTATACACTTTCAAAAAGTTATTTTACAAGTACTATTGAACATATGGCAATGTGCTTGATATAGACTGAAGGGAGACTTTTTAAAGTTATTTTCATACATTACGAGTGTATGTCTTCCAAGCACTCAAGACCGAGACACATGACAAGTATGTACATGTACAAATGTACATTGTCAGTCTTACAAGCTCTCGATATGACTCCCACATGTGACGTGGCACATGTCGAGTTGCTAATCCAGTTCTTCCCACACTTAGAAACGGCGAAAAATACATTAACTTTATGTTAAGCGCATTCATGTTTGATGACCACATGTGGATTTTGAGAGCCCCACATGCAGATATTGTGGTGGTTGACCTTCTCACTCAAGTGGAAAGTTGCTTCATCAAATAAAATTAACCCTTCTGGAAATCCTTCATCTTCCATTCTCGCTTGAATTTCACAGCAGAAATCTAAATGAATGACTTTGTCACTGGCCTTCATGGCTTGCCATAACTCAAACATGTAAGGTTTCATGATTCGGGGCTTCTGCAGTACATGCCATACTGTCATCTGTGGAATATGTAGCTCATGACTTGTTCTGTTGGTTGACTTTTTTGGAATGCATTGGAATGTCACCCGAATTTGCTGCGCGGTCTCCTCTGAAGTCCGAGCGCACCCGGTGCTCTTTCTCTTCCAGAGACAAACTGTTCCTTTGAGCTGTTTGTACTAGTCATATATGGACTTCCTGGTTTGTCGGTTCTTTTCATAACCTGTATGAAAAATTTGTTGTACACTTGTCACTGAATTTGTTTTGACAAATTCCAGGACACAAAGTTTTCTCTTGTTTGCTTGCTGCCGTTTTGAACATAACCCACCCCCCCCCCCCCCCCCAAAAAAAAAGAAAAAAAGACAACGATTAAAAGAAAAAACAGACTACAAGAAAAAACAAAGGATTAAAAGAAAAAGAGACAAAAAAAACTTTTAACGATTTCCTTTCCATCTGCACATGAAACATGGACTTAACATCAGTGGCTTTTGTAAAATAAATATTTAAATGTATATGCCGGTACTTAATTTTGAATAACCCTGTGTATTGTGCTTTTGATGCAGTCTGGCATCCTGCCTACTCTCCAAACTCTATGCCTATGGCATCCAAGGCTAACTCCACACATGGCTTACTGACTTCCTCTACCATCGTAGCCATTGCGTGGCTCTCAAAGGAATCCTTTCGTCTCCTCTCCCTGTCAAGGCTGGAGTGCCCCAATGCAGTGTTCTAGGCCCTGTCACATTCCTGATATTCATAAATGGTCTCTCTGAATCTCTGGGAAATCCTCTTTATCTATTTGCTGATGACTCCACCCTCTGCCATGACATCTCTCATCATTTAGACAGGCAGGCTGCAGCCTTTTCCCTCTCTTTAGACTTCAGAAAAAAAATACACAAGCGGATAAAAAAGGTGGAATATGTTTTTCAATCCCGACAAATCTCACATTCTCACCACCTCTCACCAAAAGGACAGTCTGGCAAACCCACCTATGTACTCTCTTAACAATCCTCTTGAGGTTGTTCAGTCATTCAAATTCCTGGGTCTCACTATCAGTCATGATCTTTCTTGGCAAACCAAAGCCAGCTGCCAACTTGGAATCCACCATCGTACAAAGTCCTTCCTTGGCACACCTGAACTCCTAAATACCTACAAAGCTTTCACCACAGCTTGATGGAGTACTGCTCTCCCCTCTGAGCTGCCTCCCCTGCCTCACATATTGCTCAGCTTGATGCTGTCAAAACCGAGGTCATAAATATTATTGGACTCTCCCGCGATGAAGCTGTCCTCCTCCATGGCTTATCACTTTGCCATCACAGACAGGTCGGTGGCCTTACTACTGCCTCCTTTCTGGTCTGGCAACCTCTGCTCTTTCCGTGCTTTGCACCCCGCTCACCAGGTTTCTGTAGGACTCACGCAGTCCAGCATCAAACCAAGTGAGACTTACAAAAAATAATTTGGAAGAAATAAATTCTCCGTATAAGATTTATTTTACAATTCATGTAAGAGAAACAGTGGAACATTAGAGTGTTGCGGAATCTTCTCCTACTTTTCCATCCTTTTTCTCTGGAGGTTGATGGCATCTCACACTTCTTTTCAGAATCTTGGAGGCATTGGTAAAGTTTTATAGCACCAACCATGGATTTCATGTAATCGTTTGCAAAACGTGGTCGGTGCATTGTCACAGATTTCATCCAGTCTCTCATTTTGTTTCCCTCTTTTCCGTCTGATTTTTTTATTATGTTGGATGGTTTGGAAGCTTTAAAATGTAAGTGGTCATACATTATTCTCTCATTTATTAGTGATATAATGAATGATGCATATCAACTGGGGTTTTGTGGAGGATTTAACTCTAGACTCTGTGCTGCATGTGTAATATGTACAACTGTTAGGATGTACAGCTGAAAAAAAAACACCAAAAATAGATAGAATTATATTCTGTATTTTGCTGTAAGTAGTTAAAATGCCAATGTCTACCCCTGTTAAAACACCCAAAATCCACCTCTTTCAATCTCCGACTTCATTCCTGAAATTCCTAGTCGTGTTAATTTGCTTTATACCGTGTACCCCTCCCCATCTCCCCCCAGCCCTCTCCCTTCCACAGATCTACTGATGTCCCTGTTCTCTCCTTTTGATGTGCTTGTGTGAATTCCTCCCTCTCCCCTTCTTGTCTCCCGCCCCCTTTTTGTATGTTTTATGTGTCTGTGCAGGCTTTCATGTTTAATGTGATAGCTCTTACACGAGCCTCGATTCTGCATCCAAAAAAAAACATGCTTGCATTACAATTAAACTTAAAAAACAGTACCTTCTTTATTTACATGATGTACATGTAATAAGAAATAGCATAACATGACATAAATCCCTGACATGAACTTTGTTTTCATGGTGCACCAAAATCTTATGTAACAAGCATTCTGAGTATTGCACTGCAATACATGTCCTCTACCGACAGTCTGTCGTCCGGAAAACTGTTGGGGAAATTACCAAAGTTCAAAGTGCCATAACTTTGTCAAAAATGATCGAAACGTCGTGAAGTTCGAACTTGATCTGTAACTTATCATGAGGAAACGATGTGCCAAGTTTGAAATCATTAGCATTAAGAGTTTAGAAAAAGAAGTCCGGAAAACTGTTCTTTGCGTGACGGACAGACTGACAGACGGAGGGACAGAGTGCAAACCTATAGTCCCCTCCGGTGTACACCAGTAGGGGACGAATAACTGCAAGCATTATTTTTCTAATCTCAATATAAATGTAACTGAACTAGAACGGCACTCAGTTGAGAGCAAACCTCCGCCTGGTTGGCCATATCACTCAATGGTGAAGAATCACTTAAAAAATTATACTAGCTGGATCCGGCTCCGGATCTTCACCAAAATTGAATCGATTCTTTCTTGTCACACACCCAACCTGTCCACCAAGTTTCGTCCAAATCCATCTATAACTTTGTGAGATATCCCGCTATGTATTGTTTTTGGCCCCATCTCCCAATGGTGAAGAATCACTTAGAAAATTAAATAATTCTCATATCTGAATCCATATTCAGATCTTCACCAAAACCGAATCGAATCGTCCTTGTCAGACACCCAACCGGTCCCCCAAGTTTTGTCCAAATCCGTCCACAACTCTTTGAGATATTTTGTTCACAAACAAACAGACAAACAAACGGACAGACAAATAGGCAGGGGTGAAAACATAACCTCCATCCACCTTTGGTGGCGGAGGTAATAAGTGAAACATGCAGGACCAAGGTACTGAATATGTAAAAACATGCTGCAACAAAATTAATGAAAAGCATACAGCAGAGAACATATAAAGTAAGCAGCCGCAACATAAAATAAATTAATTTTAACTGCACAACAATTTGTTATCTATATCTTCAGGTTTTGTAGATCATCCTGTGAAATAAAACATTGTGAAAAATGAATGTTTACACAAATTTTAAATGAAAAACATTCCACTCGCCTCCAGACAATTCTTCCTGCTTTGTTCTTAAATACTTTGAAGTTGAAAAGTATCATGTGTGCACAGAATTTGTGTTTTCTTGATATATATTCAGAATTGCTTGGAGGACTGGGAGGATGATGATGAAAAAACATCAAACAAAACAAGAGGTATAAACAAATAATCTTACAGGAAAATCTTGAAACATTTGTTTATTTGGCAATACACCAACGCAGGACTATATTTGGGTGCCATCTTGAAACCAGTAGACTTTATGATCATGTCATTCTTACAAATGAATACCTTGACCTGAAAAGTCGAACATTACATGTATTACACATGTTGTTTAAATACAATTTAATGTTGCTATAATTTTTTTCAATGAAATTGAAATTTTGCTTCTGTAACTCTCTTGTCCACCCTGTGCATCTTTCCCTACCCCTCATTCTTACCCGCATGCCTTGTTTGTCCGTCTCTGTCTATTATGTCCTTCGACCCTCCTATTGGCATTTCTCTCGGCTCTTTCTGCTGTTCCTTTTCTTCTTTTGCATTCCTGATACATTAGGTATTCTCGCTCTTCCATGAGCCTTGACTTTGTGCAAAAAAAGTGTATTGAAATTTAGCTTATCATTCATTAAATATTCAAAATGTTGACCCAGGTGCCTATATATTGGATGGCTGACTACTATATTCTGATGAGATGCACTCCAGAGTAACCAGAAGACCCACCCCTGAGAGTGTGGGGGGAGTGTGAGGATGGGGGGAGGGTTATGGTTGGTATATGCACTAATGTAGGCCTCCCTCTACATCCTCCATTCAGTTTTATTTAATGGAGACCATTGTACTCCAAATTTTCAATTCCATCTCTCCAGCTGATCTTTGGTCTACCTCTGCTTCTTCCAATAATCAGCAATATACCGTACTCTTATTTATTTAACAATGTCATATTTTGGTCAGATTTAATCAAGTTTCTTTGTTGTTAAGTTTCTTTGATAATATCCAGTCATAGTAAATGTCTCCATATTTATAGTTATCTGATTTGTTTATTATACATTTTTTAGAAAGCCAAGCTTTCCACCTTGTCATTTGTGTTATTCCAAGTTTCCTCTTTGTCTTCCACTTCTTTTATGACCCTTTTCAAGTATTAAGGTATTAAGGCAAAGATCAGATTTAAATCTTACCATCCCTTTAATAAATGCTTTAATAAATAAATGCAGCCTGGTGTTGGCTTAGCAGTTAGGGTGCCGGCTTGGGATCCGAGGATCCTGGGTTTGAATCCCGGTAGATCCCTGAATTAAGGCCAGGGGGGTTGACTCAGCCTGTCATCCTTCCGAGGTCGGCAAATTGAGTACCAGTTCACTGGTAATTCCCTGTGTGTCGTAAGAGGTGACTAACAGGGTTGGCGGCAGGAAGGGCATCCGGCCATAAAAAAAATTGCTTCAAAAAGGGGATCATGGTCCCCGAAAAAGGCCAACCCCCACTTTGCGGGGAAAAATGGCCTCTAAAGGTGGTTCTTCATCCCTTTAATAAATCCAATGAGAAAGGATATGTGGGCCCTCTTGTTAGGGTTCTCCAGATTTTCTGGTCTGGTCCATTGTCGACCGGGGTGTGCCATTCCTGAGAAGGATTGGAGCAACTTGCTTCGGGGATACTTTCATGCAGGAAGTGAGAGTGGGGCAGTGCACCTGTAAAATGTTAACACTAGGGTCCTCTATTGTAAGCTGAGGGAGGACAGAAACGTCATTACGGAGCAGGTTGAAAACCTGCTTGATTTTGATTTTTTCCAGGATGAATATGGACATGAATGGGTATCCTTATGATCCTTTTGAGATTTGGGGTTTAAGCAATGCAGGGATCACAACATCACAGGTGTATTGATCAACAGGTGGCCCATTTATACTGATCCTATTAGGTATGTACAAAGGCTTTAAGGCAAGCATAGGATTACAATAAATCGAACAAAAATCAGAAATAAATTTGTGGCTTGAAATAATCACCCATATGCACATAAAGCTGAAGACCCAAAATCCTTCACATTTACAAGTTCCCTTATAAATTCCAATACCTTCCCTTGTCATAATAATATCAGTTCCCTTACAAGGAATTTTAATGCAGGAGTTGGTGATTAGGCCCATCAAACATGCGCAATATTTGGCAACCTATAGATGTTTTTAGTCCTCTTTTTTTCTTGAAATGCGGAGTGTCACCAAAGGTGGACAGAGGTTATGTTTTCACCCCTGTCTGTCTGTCTGTGAGCAGGATATCTCAAAAAGTTATGGACAGATTCAGAAAAAACTTGGTGGACAGGTTGGGTGTGTGACAAGGACGAATTTATTAGATTTTGGTGGATATCCGGATCTGGCCAATCAGTGGAATACAAAATGTAAATGGTTCAGCCTGGCAGAGGTATGTGCGCTCTACTGAGCACTGTTCTAGTCTTTATTTTTTGGTATGTCTCAGTCAGGGTTTAAACTGCTGATCTTCCAGACTCAGTGCGGATTCTCTAACCATTACACTACTGAGTCTGTAGCCTCTTAAATGCCCCTCCTCCATTACTTCCCAACTTGGCCCTTGTGCATGCATGCTATATAATAAAAATAAATAAAAAAGTAATAAACGTATTTTCAGTAATAAATATATGGACCTAAATGGGATGTCCAGATTTGTTTATTAGGGTGCTCATTTCAGCCTATGTAATTATTGTCCTGCGACTGTGCAAGCTAATAACTGCTGAAAACACGCTGTGTTGCCTTTGTTTTTTTAGCTGTATTTATATTGATCACATGATCTATCTAGTGAGACCTATTTTCCATGAATAACTCAAGAATTACTTTTTTCAAAATATATATCTAAATAAATAATAAGTTGTTCCATGTCATTACAAGAAAATGCTAAAATATACTGTCCTCTTTAAATGCTCATTTTCCGATGATCTAATGAAGTTGATTTTGTGTTTGTTTTAAAAGGCTGTCACTGCTATAAGTGTTTTTTGTCTGAACATGTTTCTCATTGTAGAACTTTATTGGACAAGTATCAACATAAGTGGGTGATCAATAAATAACCCATTTATGCTGATTGGCAGTTTTCAGTGAGGCAATATTGGAAGTGCTGCCCTTTTGTCACCGGGGAAGACTTCACTTTGTTTGACGTTTTTGTAGTTATCTTCATTAAAATGGCCCTGCCTTGCAACTTTATTGATCATTCATCATTTATTTTTCACCATTTCTCATGTCATTTCATGTTTCTTTAATGGGGTTTGAGCTTGTACATCAATGCGGATTGTTCTAAAATTTTATGTTGTACTTTAAAGATTGAAGTTTCAAAAATATATAATTCATATCAGTCCCTTACTGGCTCTTGGGATCACGGCCACTTGCATGTCAAGTTTATTAAGTTTAACAGTGTTCTTTTGTTTTGTGAACATTCTGCGATCAACTGGCATTGCTGCACACTGTTATATGGACTGCATTAAGAATAACAAACACTTGCTGTTCCATGTATCACTTAAATTTTTTCCTGGATCACAAAACAATACAATTTTGACACAAGAAGCAGAGGTGATGAGGTAGTTTTGATATTTCAAAACACTTTATTGAGAATGTGTTATGGAAACTACTTCCTAAATTATGCTTCATTTCATTGTGAAATGGTATATTATTGTTGGTATTAAATAAAAGAAAATCAAATTATTTTATTAAATAATGAATAAGTTTTATTATTATTATTATTATTATTATTATTATTATTATTTTTATATATTTTATTTATTAAATAATAAGTATTAAATAAAATTGTTTATTTCTCTCCAATGTATGATTACCTATTTAAACAGTCGCTACTGTTATTTAACACGAAACTATTTTACATTTGGAGGAAACCCGACCTCTGTGAGGCATTCTATGCTTAAAATCGCATCCACTACAGATTAACAGATCTGATTTGTCTCGCATCCACTATTTTCTAGGCCTCTAGGTAGATCACTAGCTCAGCCACAATGATCTTTTTTGTATACACAGTCAAGGCTCATGGAAGACCTTGTACACTGAATAGATGAGGATGTAACTGGACAACAGGAATTGTAGAGAGAGGGGAGAAACACCAACAGCAGAAAGATAGAGGTGAGACTTGGACAAAATGCTTGTGGGGAGGAATGTGGGGGCATGAAAGGATACATGGAGTGGACACCATAGATACAGAAGTAAACTCTCAGGAAGGAAAAAATGGAAACTTGGGAGGAGGGCTTGGGGTAGAAGAAAGAGATTACCGACCTGTCTGTGATGGCAAATTGATGGGCCTACAGCCTCAACTTCATCACGGGAGATTCCAATGATCTTGAAGGCTTTGGTTTCCATGGCGTAAAGCTGAGGAAGGTTTTAGTCAGGGGCGCCACCCCAGAGTGCAATATCCTATCAATTTTGATAGGATAAAGCCCTTGTCGGTGGATATCAAGCTGTGGATGAAAGTGTTCAGGTGTGCCAATGAAGGACTTTGCACAAGTCAGCGATTGGCATATATGCCCAGTCGCTGACTGGCTTTGGAGGCCAACTTGAAAATCTGGTTTTCTCAAGAAACATCATGGCTGATAGTGAGTGTGAGACCCAAGGGTTTGAGTCAAGAGGATTATTAAGAAGGTAGATGTGAAAGTTTTTCAGACTGTCCTTTCAGAGAAAGACATATTCCAAGTGTTTGACCAGCTTGTGATTCTATCAATGTCTGTAGAGATGGAATAGGCTGCTGCCTACCAATCTGAAGGATAAGGGATGTCATGGCACAGGGTGGAAACAACAGTAAGTGGATAAAGAGG
The DNA here is from genome assembly GCF_964187855.1 of Myxine glutinosa. NCBI lineage: Eukaryota > Metazoa > Chordata > Myxini > Myxiniformes > Myxinidae > Myxine > Myxine glutinosa. Next base: position 55,738,198 of record NC_136268.1, read on the forward strand.
ATTTTTCAAAGAGTCAGAGATATCGTTGATAAAGATCAGGAATAGGACGGAACCCAGAACACGACCTTGGGGCACTGCGGCCTTGACAGGCAGAGAAGATGAAAGGATTCCGTTTTGTGTCGAACATTGGCAAAAACAGTGGAGAAGGAATTCAGAAATCCAAGAGTGGAATTGGCCTTGGGTGCCATAGGCAGAGTTTGGAGAGCTACTCCGGATGCCAGACTGTATGTACAACTCAATTTGTGTCCAGAGAGATGGCCCTGATAATGAGAACCTCCCTCCATTGTTGAGAGAGTAGTAAGCAGCATGTCCAAGGTGGAATCTGAATCCAAATTGAAGATCTGAGATGAGGCCGTTGGCGAAAAAGAAGGATTTTATGTCAACTGTGATGATGGATTCCATGATCTTGCTGATTATTGGAAGTAAAGTAATAGGTTTGTAGTTAGGTGGATCAGTGATTGCACCTTTTATGGAACATGGTGATGTTACCTTGCTTCCAAGCAGATGAAAGATGGAAGAAGAACACGTTAAGTTCTCCTTTTTTTTTTCTTCTTTTTTTTCTATACAGAGTCGAGGCTCGTGAAAGAGCTAACATTTATCAAACAAACAAATCAAACAAACAAGCAAACAAAGTATATAAAAAGGGGAGCGGTCGACAAGATTGGGAGAGAAGGGGAGGAAGCACACAAACACAACATTTGAGAGCAGGGACATCGGGAGATGTGTGGGAGGGAGAGGGCTTGTGGGGAGGCAGGATAGGTATAAAACGCAAGGACACGAAGGACTTCCAGGAAAGAATTTGGTATTTCAAAAAACTGGATTTGGGGTGAAATTAGCGGGGGTAGAAAAGATCAAGGTTTTGGATTGGGGAAGATATGAGGTGGTGGTGAACAGCTGTTTTAAAGACCTGGAGGGTGGAGTGGGATTGAAGAGAGTGAGGGAGTTTGTTCCAGAGGCGGGAGAAAAGAGGAATGAAGGAGTGAAGGTGAGCAGAGAGTCTTGATTTTGGCAGTTTAACCATAAGAGGGTTGCAAGCAGATCTTGTGCGACCTGTCGGAATATTTGGGGGACAGAGCCCAGAGAGAGCTGGGGGAAATTTCTCCTGATAGAGAAATAAAGAAAGTGAAGCATTTGAAAATGTTTTTGAAAGCTTTTCAAGAAAAAGTATTTAATTAAATGAAGATCCACTTTGGAGATATTGAAAAAAGGAATATATAAAGGATTAAGTGAAGGAAATACATGCAGAAGGAATTTCTGGCAGATTGGGTTCATATTTGGAGTGAAAAAAAAAACAGCGTTTTTGTTTGATCGTATTTGTTTGAATCGAGGTGGGTGAATTTGATATAGTTCAGTGGTTTGAGACTGAAAGTATAATATTTGGGGGGGAAAAAGAAGTGGAACGATGAACACGGCGTCACAACAGAGATATAATTTGCATGCCAGCGATCCAAGGTGTAGGCCTAAAGAGCAACATGAACATGGACACGACAATACAGCACAATTAACATGTAGAAATTATCATGTAAGATTTAACATGTAGAAATGGACAAAAACAAACAGCAACACTGGGACAAAAATTCAAAAGAAAGACAAGACGGATTGGATCCATAAAATTTAACTTTGATAAAGTGGAAGGAGTAGCTGCCAATTCACACACACACATGCTCAGCAAACCCCAAACTGGACATTTTCCATCTCTCTTCACGAGTTTGCAGTTTAACTGCACTGTTTTACATGCTGCCAATAATCTCAAGATCCACTGCACAAACCTGAACCATGTTTGCCATCCTCCGGCTCCTTCACTATTTTTCAAGACAGTATTGCCATTGCGGCCGACCGCGCATCCCTTTGGGCCTCTGCTGCCTGAGCCTGCTGCTCCCAGGGTGATTCCACTGTTCCAAATGATCATTACCTGGCAAATAGGTCCTCCAACAAGCATTATCTGGAATGGTTAAGAGGTGCTTGACAATTCCTTCATCTTTGAAACATTCTATTTCAATTTTTAGTTTGGGGAAAAATGAAAATCCGTTTGTGTCGACACATTTTATAAACGTGTCAAGGAAGTTCATACAGTGTTTTAAAGAGCCTTACATAGATCCCTGATACCTCCCACCTTGAATCGTTCTTCTTGATGTATGGTTTTATATTTTTGCGAATTATATTTCAGAATTTATAGTTCTCACTCTGATTTGAGAAATATACTCACACCCAGATCCCATAAGCCATATTTTGAATAAATAAATTTTCCTCCAGAATTTTCATTCAAAGCTCCAATTGGGCTTGAATTGTCATACTTTTTGAAATATTTAATTTAGTTCCAGTGACTTCAAAAGAGCAAGAAAAAATAATGCCTGGATGTGTTAATGTTTTTGCTTTAACATTGATGCTGGATCAACTGATTCTCTCTCTCGGAGACTTTGAATGACTCGATGTAATTTTATTTTGTCATGTCTGTAAGTCACATTCAAAAAATATAATTGTTTTGGGGTGTTGGTTTCATGCAGGACGCACTGTGTGGGAGGTCAAGACTGATGTTTCAAGGCAACAGGTAGAAGAGATTTTTGGTTTAGATGACTACTGGTGCCAGTGTGTTGCCTGGAGTGCTGCTGGGACCACAAAAAGCAGAAAAGCCTACATAAGAATAGCAAGTACGTAGATGTCAACCTCATTTAATTATTTAACTCAACAATTGCAATTATTTACATGATTATGCTCTCTTTTTTAAATGATAATTTGTTACACGATTGTGTAAAACATTTGTGAATACATTTTGTTGTGTTCTGAATTTTGGGGACCTAGAATGTTTGATCATTTTCTGCAAGCTAAAAATATTCGATCTTCGATCTTTTTTTTTCGACCTTTTTGGTATTTTTGTAGCATTTCTTTTTAATTTATTGAACCTATACAAGCATTATTTATTTTTTCCCCAATTTACCCAGACTTTCGCAAAAGATTTGAACAGGAGCCCCTGGGCAAGGAGGTCCCAGTAAATCATGAGGTGCTGCTCGACTGCCGCCCTCCTCATGCTATTCCTCCTCCACAGGTACTAAAGATTTATTTGCATTATTCGTTTTGTTACCCATCCTAACTAGCAACAGATGATTAATCTACCATTGTTGATTCACTACAGCTGGGGATATGGACACAAGTCAATCCACCCTGATTATATGGCGTGGATATATATATATATATATATATATATATATATATATATATATATATATATATATATATATATATATATATACATACATATATTGTATTGTCAGACTCCGACATTTGTGGTTTTGCTATTTGAAGTCTCCCGCATATTTGAGGTCCCTGCGTATGCCTGGTTAGCACAATGTGACCTGCTTCTACATTCACGGCCCTGTGCTTTACATATACTATTGTTTTTTTGCGGGTGTAAAATATTTTTTAGGGAAAATGGCCTTAAAAAATGGCCTCTCTGACTCTCTTGAAAATCCTCTCGATCTCTTTGCTGATGACTCCACTCTCTGCCGCTCCATTCCTCATCCCTCAGATCGGCAGTCTACAGCCTCCTCACTCTCTGCAGACCTGGACAAAATCACAGACTGGGCAAACAAGTGGAACATGTCCTTCAATCCTGACAAATCTCACACTCTTACGATGTCTCTCCGAAAAGACCGACTGGACAACCCTCCCATCTACTTTCTGAATAATCCTCTCCAATAAGTTCTGTCACTCAAGCTTTTGGGTCTCACTATCTGCCATGATCTTTCCTGGGAAAACCACATTTCCAAGCTGGCCTCCAAAGCCAGTCGCCGACTGGGCATCCTCCGTCGTGTGAAGTCCTTCCTTGGCACAGCTGAGCTCCTCACCACATACAAGGCTTTCATCCGCAGCTCAATGGAATACTGCTCTCCCCTCTGGGCTGGTGCTCCTGCCTCACACCTAGCTCGTCTTCACGCTGTTGAAACCAAAGCGTTCAGAATCATTGGAATCTCCCGCGATGACGCTATCTCCGAGGGCCTTTCACTTAATCACCGCAGGCAGGTTGGTGGTCTTTCCGTCTTCTACCGACTCCTCTCCGGCCTTGCTCCCCCAGCTCTCTCTGGGCTCTGTCCCCCAAATATTCCTGCAGGTCGCACAAGATCTGCCTGCAACCCTCTTATGTTCAAACTACCAAAATCAAGACTCTCTGCTCACCTTCACTCCTTCGTTCCTCTTTTCTCCCGCCTCTGGAACAAACTCCCTCACTCTCTTCAATCCCACTCCTCCCTCCAGGTCTTTAAAACGGCTGTTCACCACCATCTCTTATCTTCCCCAATCCAAAACCTTGATCTTTTCTACCCCCGCTAATTTCACCCCAAATCCACTTTTTTGAGGTGACTTTTGTCTTCTTTCCTGGAAGTCCTTGGTGTCCTTGCGTTTTATACCTATCCTGCCTCCCCCCAGGCCCTCTGCCTCCCACACATCTCCCGATGTCCCTGCCCTCAAATGTTGTGTTTGTGTGCTTCCTCCCCTTCTCTCCCCATCTTGTCGACCGCTCCCCTTTTTATATACTTTGTTTGCTTGTTTGTTTGATTTGTTTGTTTGATAAATGTTAGCTCTTTCACGAGCCTCGACTCTTTATACAAAAATGCCTGTTGTTGTGTTGTTGATCAGGACCCCCCAAGTGATTATTTAATTATATATCTTTTGTTTAGTTTTAAGTCTAATGATTCCTTTCGTATGATATTACATGCTGCTCTGTCACCTAGAAACCATTTAAAATGGTTTAAAATACTGTGATACTGTTTAAAATACTTTTAGTCTGTGTAGTATACAGCTTTATTGGTAAGGCAAAAGCTGCGAGGCATGCTCTCGCAAGATCACTGTCGATCCCGTCTGAGATGGAAGGGCGTATGGTCATTCACAAAACACGGAACAAAACCACAAACAAGGACAAGGAACACAGCATAACATTACAGTCTGCACACGATTAAAGTGTGATCCCAAAAGCGCGTATTGTTCGGAAATAGTCACGGTTTTAACTTTTTGGAGTTTAAGTTTGAAGGATGATATGGTATTCTGTATTATCTTAGGAAGATAGACGTTGAGTAAAATTGCATAATTTGAAATGTTCTGGTACCACAGTAGTTGTGTTAGAATTTGATTTTATTTTAGATCCAAATTAAAACTTCATTTTTACTTACCGTGCCATGAACAAGCCTCGCTGATTGGTGCAAGATTTACACTTTGGGGATATGGTGTAAATCTAGTTCCGAGCATGACTGGCACTCTTATTTTCAGAAATAGGTGATGAGGTGGCATGCTTGAGGGCTCCAGGTTGTTCAGGAATCGTTTTGGGTATGTAACTGCTTGATTGTCACTCCTGGCTTCACTAACATGAGGCACCTGAATCTTAATTGAGTCACAATGTGGTTGTCGCAAGAATTGTTCGACTGTTGATGCGATTTTCTCTGAGTCAAAAACAGGAGAAATGTCGAGAGCAAAATATAATATTTTTTGGTTTTTGATAGTCGAAATTGATCTTTATTGTGGCAAAGTTTGGGCGATTTCGTTCTCTGGGCAATCTAATTTCGCTCATTCTTTTTCTGCACGATAATATGAATGGTCACATCAAAATTAACAATGAGTTGGCGGACCCTTTGGCAATTATGAGGGGTGTGAAGCAGTGCTGAGTGCTTGTACCAACCTTGTTCCCATTGTTCGTTGCTGCTGTTTTTGAAAACTTTCTTGCGAATGATGTTCCGAGTGGTATTTGTATTCGTGTGCAAATTTATGGTGCACTTTTCAATCTGCTTTGCCTCTCAGCTGACTCAAAAAAAAAAAAATCAAGAAAGTTGCTTGCGAATTCTTGTTTGTTGATGACTGCATTTGCAAGCAATTCAGCTTCTGATTTATAGCAAACTCTCACTATTTTCAGCTAGTTCTGAGCATGACCGACTTTTACATCAACCAATCATTCTTCAAAATTTTGAAAATCCCCTTTCCATTGCCTTCGATGGTGCTCCAATGAATCTAATGGGCAACTTTATCTATATTGGCAGCCGCAAGCTTCGGCGAACTGTGGAGTTGTGAGTGGCACTCCGATTGCATTAATTTGCAAACAAAATTTGCTGTGTATCGTGCCCTAGTTTATCTACAATCACCGATGGATATAAACTTTCCCCCTTTACGCCAACTAAATTAAGACGGCTCAATCTACCGCAGCATTTTCTTGCATCAAATTCAGAAAATCAATTCGTCTGTCTTTGTATCTGACCGAGAAGTTGAGAGCGTTTCAATCTTTTAAACCGATGCTCCCACATCTTGCTGGAGCAAAGCTGCATTGGGTCAGCCAAATGTGTCATATGGACGATAACCGACTGCAAAAATCAATTTTCTATTCTGAAATTTATGTTGGCCATCACAATTCTGACGGTCAGTATTGACCCTCCAAAAATCATCTCAAAATAATTTTGAAAAAAATGTGAAGTTAGCGTTTCCATGTGGGAACAATCATGTGATCATCGTTAACAATTGGAAAGACTTCTGTAAAGATGGCATTGCTAAAATGATCGACAAGAAATATTATATTCTCAATCAATTAAGTCTTCGTAGAAAATGCCCTTATAACCATAATAATCAATAATAGTTCACTTATTCTGCTTAATCCCTAGCTTTTACTCTTTGGAATGATTTGATGTGACTTAATGATTACACAAATTGACCTTATCCTGTCATAGGATGGCAAATGATGGCATTGCTGTGTCAAGCAATTAACACTGACCACTGAACAAATGGGCGGAAGCAGCTTTTTACTCTCCAGGACTATGTTCAATTAATGGCATTGCCGCATGTTGGGCAACTGCATGAAGCACACCCATCCTTAGCTTCTGATTTAGCATGGTTTATTCCCATCCAACAAATAGCAGGGGAAGAATAGAAGAAGACGGTGGGGTAACGACAGTGGAATAGGATGAGGCGGGGGATAAAAACTAACTTACAATAAATAATTATTTACAAGCGGTATAAATAAACTAAGGTGCCACTCTCTAGACTCGAGCACGGACGAGGAAGGAAAGGAGAGCTGTGAGAGGCTGTAGTGGTTTCTTTATTTACATGTGTAATTTTCTATACGAACAGACGGTGCAGGCAGAATTAATTCACCAACCTTGTTCCTCACATACGGGCACCCTGCTAGCAAATGTTGTGATATCTGGACATGGTTCAAAACCAGAAACAACCAATCAAATCCCAGTGCCAGGATAGAGGGTGAAAATTGAGAGGAAGAAGAATTTTTACACATGAGATGATTTACGTGGGCATTCTTCTCTTGAGGGTTTTGGAGCTTCAAGACACGTATCGTGGAGTTAGTCAAATACCAGAACTTGATCAAAGTGTGTACCTATCTTTTTCGCCACACCCTGCATATACATACATATATCCATCAAGCACATCTTCACAGCAATGATGAACTTGAACCTCTTTGCCACACCACCACTTGCTGCAATGGTACTGAGCAACAGGGTGTATTATCTATATATCAACCTTCATCAGGTAATGATGTCAAATACAACAAAATACCCAAGAATGCTTGACCATTAATGGCATTTCCAAGCATCTCATATTAATAATCAGGTGTAAGGGGGAGAAAGGGAGGGAGCAGGATGAGTGGGGGAGGTGAGATGGAGGAGTGAGGATAAAAGGAGGGATTGGAGGAAAAAAAAAGTAGACACATTGCAACTGCAGTCTGTTTTATGCCTGATAAAACTTATGGACCAAAAACATGCTGCCGTAAAGTATAATTTGTAAATCATTGCCTCTTGTGTTGTGATCAACTTGCCAGGCACCATTCTACTCCTCCATCCCACCAGCATGACTGTGAAACAGATACATTTATATGGAGGTTTTGTCCGTGCCTCTGCGATCTTTGTTCCATGTGTTCACAACTCAGCAATATTTTAGCAATGGTCTTGTCTCTCTGGTGCAGGCGCCATGAATATGCCTTTATTCTGTCTTTGTGCATTGGCCTGACGTGTCAGGGAAATTGGATGTGCCAGGAAATTGATGTACTTTTTATGAAATGATTTGTGGTATTCAACTTAAATTGCTCCCAAATTATGTTTGTGTACCTGTAGAAGCATTTAGTGTGCCTTTAAAATATCTGATGTTTTTAAACACAAGTCACCTGAATAAATTTGGACGTGTTTTGTAAAAAAAAAAAAACTATTATGGATTTCTGTGTAAAGCACACAATATGATTTACAGAATAGATTTTCCACTGCTTGTATGAACTCGGTAGAGTGCATACCTGCACCAGGCTGAACAGTTTACGTTTTCTATCACACTGATAGGCTGCCTCTGAATCTGAACCTTAACCAACATCTAATCAGCTTGTTCTTGTCACCTACCGAACTCCTCCACATAGTTTTGTCCGAATCGGTCCGCAACCTTTTGAAATATCATGCCATATATCATTTTTGGCCCCATCTCTCAATGGTGAAGATTCCGTTAAAAAGTAATAAAATATATCGTATCCAGGTCCAGGTCTTCACCAAAATGTAATCATTTCTTCCTTGTCAAACACCCAACCTTTCCACCACATATCATCAAATTCATCCACAACTTCTTCAGATATCCTGTTCACAGACAGACAAACAGACAGGGGTGTAAACATAACCTCCGCCCACCTTCAGCGGCACAGGTAAATACAGCTGGAACTATTCAGATAAGTTGAAATGTGCCAGCACCTAAATAATCTTCACCTTTCTCATCACCATTTTCTCGAAATGTTATTTGATTTTTAGACATTAAAATTCTATGTTATTAGAGATTCAGATAAATATTTTTCTTGCACACTTAACTGAAATCGATCCATGGTCACACTTTCACAGCATGGACAGAAACGGAATGATCTTCCCCTGATTTTTAAATGCCAAATAATATTACCTGAGTGGTAGTCACAGCAGGAATGTTTATTTTTCACAATTTCTGGACAAATGATACTGTACATGGACAGCAATGCAATAACCATTCAGAACACTACAGGCATGTATGTATGGACATTTGCTAGGTATTGTGGTCTACTAACATGCCCAGCATATGTGCGTGCATACATAGTGACAAATGAAGAGCTCATACGCAAAAGCCAATAAGCGCCATTCCTGTCAAAACTAAATTAAGTACTCTGTGATGCGGCTTACAGTGCCATATTTGTGATAACCAAACCGTTGTTTTGCAAAACTCCATTTTACCCATGTAATTATGTACTGCTATTCAACGTTTCATTTCAGAAACTGAAACATACTGTGCCGTTTCGTTAGCAATACCCGACATATCTATTTAATCGATCAGTGCTCAGTTTCATAGTCACATGATGCAATATGTCAATATGTCAGCAGCCATGTTCTGATCACTTCCTCTCACTAGGTATGCCAACCCCATTACCCCCACCAAAATAAGCAAATTTCTCTCTAAATAATGTAAAGTTTTGACGATATTGAAGAGCCTGTGTTGCTCTCTCACCATTGGGACATGGAAAAACAGCTTCCAGGCAGTTCTTCTCGGCATAGTGGGGACGGTAAAAATCCAGGCGTTTCATATGCACACAATGTACGTGATATGTGTGTGGCATCTACCCTGTCTGCTGACGATCCTTCTTACATCAATGGGCAACTTTATTCTCTGGAAAATAAAGTCAAACAGGAAGGTATTTTGCTGTCTTACATGGATATTCAACAGTGTAAACGAAGGAGGCCTAAAGTTGCAGATGTAAACAAACAGAGAGCCAGGGATGTCACATTGAAGTACTTCTTTCTGAAGACAAATAAAGAATGGATTTTTTTGATTTGTGCTATGGACGGAATAAATAAATAAAAACATTCATGTCTTGCCGATGCTTTGTGCCTTGCGAAAGCAGGAATTACCACAGTTGACCATTGAATACACCTTCCCTATTCGTGGTCATAGTTTCTTACCAGCTGACAGAGCTTTTGGGTGAATTAGGCAGGACATTCGCAAGAAAGAAACAGTTATTTTGCCAGAGGAGTACTTCAGTATTCTTCGGAAACATGGCAAAGTCACATCTATGGTCAGGATTGAGTTTGTCACCATTTCAAGGTGCCCACAGCCCACTGTTGTCAGTTTACCCTTCAAAAGAAGTGATGCAAGAGTTCTGTGACTGGACAACAACCATCCTAATAAGGCTGCATTCAAACAAGTCCATGGAGGTGACGTTTGTTACCATGGAATCCTGAAGAGGGGCAAGAAATGGGAACAGTTTAAGTCAGCCATCATTCCAAGGGTCAACTGCGTGAAGCCTGCAAAGAAGGCCGATGTTCTGAAGCCGATTGACGAACTTGCAGAAAAAACTGTGAAATTTATATGAGGATGCTTTGGGTGATGTGGGACAGCTGGGTATTGGGAGACATGATATGGAAGACAGTGATGATGATCAAGTGTGAAAATAGCGAATGTGGCTCAAAATAACTACGTATGTTTGCAGTAACCTTTCCCTTGAAAATGACCCTTTTCAAGATTCAGAATTTCTGTTTAGTTCCACCATTTTTTAAATCTTGGTAGGAGGTAACATAAATTTGCCATTGCCCAAAGAGTGTGAGTTGAGTTGCCACAAACACACAATTATCGCTAAACAGATTGATGAACTTGCAGAAAAAACTGTGAAATTTATATGAGGTTGCTGTTTGAAATAAAACCGAGCAAATCACTGAAGTTTTGTTTGTCATGGGCATACGATTGTACATGCAACGTTTGGGCTCGATCTGTTTGGCCGTTTCGGAGAAAAAGGGTTTTTAGTGTTTTTCACGAAAAACAATATAGCGACCGAACCATGTGACCGATGATGACGAATTTTTTTGCATTCTGAATTCTTTTTCACTTGGGTCATGTAAAACAAATATCATATTTGTGGCATCAATGGGTCTATTTGTCGAATTCTAACTTCGTAACGTTATCACTTTTAATATCATAAATAAACATATTTTTTGGTCCCAATGCTCAGTTGTTTAGAATGAGCCATGCCTCAATTTTTCTATTGAGCCGTTTCGGAGATATAGAGGGGTAAATTTGAAGGTTTTTTTTTCCTAGATGGCGCCCATCTAGGAAATAATTAGGAGTTACAAATTCTGCAGGTCGAGGCAATCACTTTTTGAAAATTTAGTGTCAATCGGACCAACGGTTGCTGAGAACATTGATTTTAAAATTTCAGACATGGAAAAAAATAGGGGAGTGGGGGGGGGGGGGGGCGGGGGAAATAAGGATTTAATAAAATATGTGGAGGAAACCTAATTATAATTTAATTAATTGAAAAGTATCAAATTATAATTTTTTATTAAATTTAGATTTGTGATATTCTGGCCTTTATTAATGGATTTATCTGCTTTTGCATCTGAACTCTTCAAAGATATACAGAAGAAGAACAGCATTGCTCCTCAAGGTGTCATTACCAGGTGAATTTGGCATAAATAATGTCCAAGTACCAGAATAACAAGAAGAAGAACCACCTTTAGAGGCCATTTTCCCCCGCAGAGCAGGGGTTGGCCTTTTTTGGGCACCATGGTCCCTTTTTTGAAGCAATATTTTACGGCCGGATGCCCTTCCTGTCGCCAACCCTGTTCATCGCCTCTTGCGACACACTGGGAAATACCAGTGAACTGGTACTCAATTTGCCGACCTCGGAAGGATGACAGGCTGAGTCAACCCCCCTGGTGTTAATTCAGCGATCGACCGGGATTCGAACCCAGGATCCCAAGCCAGCACCCTAACCGCTAAGCCAACACCAGGCTAGTACCAGAATCCAAGTCCAAGTACCAGAATCTGAAAAAATAATTGAAGGTAGTCTGGAAGCTGAGAAATGCTGACATTTAATGACTAATAGTCTGAGCAATGGAAGTGACAAAGCAGACCCTCATTGAAATTTGAAAAACCAAACCACGCAATACTATAACAAACAAACTGAAATTGGAGACTGTCCGGGTTCAGTGACTATCCGAGAGCCGGTGGAACAAATATGGGAACTGCAAAACATCACAACTTGGTCCTCTAATCATGATCCCAGAGAAAGAAAAAAAAACCAGAAGGTGGATACTTAGGACCCTGGTGGGATCCCATTCCATCTTCTGCCCTCCCCAAAACCGCACCCCAAGGAGATTACAACCAACGAAAGATCAAAATATGTCTGGAGAGTCAAGGTGCTTTGCACAGACCACATCATCAACCGAAGAGCCCCATCGGCCTTGCTGTATCAGCCTATTCGCCTTGATACGGCTCTGACAGAGTGGGCCATCACCAAAAAAAAAAAACAAAGAAAAACCCAACCGATGAGAATGCATAATAAACAAATGGAATATGCAACATTTCTGAAATACGAGGTCCAATTATTCTGAGTACTATAGCAACAAACGTACAGCCACATGTTCTTGGTAGCAAAGCTGTAAATTAACAATTTATTTGTGAATGTGAATATGAAACCAACTAGTATTCACAAAAGACTGTCAACTCATTTTGGTGATTGATGTCTTTCACTTGTGTATTTGAATTGTGGAGTGAATTAAGAAACGCACGTTCATTTGTAAGCAATATTGTGTATTCTCACAAACTGCTGTCACTCAAGCAAACATTAATTGTGTTGAACAACTAATTTTACAACATTTCCAGATTACTACATTTAAAATTATAGTAGAATTACACGTCAGTGTTCGAAGTGTTTGAACAGTCTTTCATTCTCACTTGAAATTAACTATGATGAGTGCAAGATGGGTAATGAAGTACCTCACCTTTTATCAAATGGAAACTCAATTGGTCTTTGCAGCAGAACTCATGGAATGTGATCGGAGAGAGGGATATGATTTCTTGAATACTGTGAGATGATGAGACCTCCGTCCAAAATTTTCCTCCTTGAATCAAAATATCCAGCACATAATATTTTGGTTCTCACCACCAAGACATTTAATGTTCAGAGATAATATCAAATCATTTTTAAAATCGCATTTAATTCAATAAAAAACTTACAATGTGCTGAATATAATTAAAATCACAATAAATATTAATATACTCGTAGAAAGCCCATCAAAAATGATGGGTTGGAGCAGCTTATTCGACGGTGCAGCCTCGTGACTATGACAAAGTCTGAAGCCTCGGCCGAGTGTCAGGTGTGCTTATATATTATTTATTTATTAGACATCCTACAGATGTAAATGAACATTCGTTTTACGCTGTGTGCATTGCACATCACGTTCAGCAAATTTCCCCTCCCTTGGCTTTGTATTTTTTTTTTTTTTTTTTTTAAACGCTTGTGTAAACCGCCTGTGAGGCTCGGTTTGCAAGCCACCGTCTACAATTCTAATGTCAGAGACATAATTACTCTTTTATTGATAATGCTTTTTGTTATTGAATAAAGGAGAAGATTGTCATGGGGACCGCAAGGATAACCCCCGCTCTAGCAGGGAAAATGGCCTTAAAATGCCTGTTGTTGTTGTTGTATTGATAATGCTTTTTGAGTGTTTTTTATCCTCAAAAATAGACCGTAGTGAACATACATTCGTGTTAAAAGATTTGCCTTTAAAACCTACCCTTATGAAGGGGGACAGACATCTGTACAAACACACAAACTGACATTGTGTTTGTCAGTGTGTTTGTCAGTTTGACATTCTGTACAAACACACAAACTGACATAGAACTGAACGTGTTCTATGATAAATTATGATAGACTATTAAATGCACTAAGTATAACATTTAGAGAATAAAATTAATAAGGATTTAGAGAAAAAGTTGCAATCAACAAAGAATGTATGTTTCACAATTTAAGCCCTGTGTAAAAAGAAGAAGAAGAAGTTCAAGTTCAAGCTTCTTCTTCTTCTTCTTCTTCTTCTTCTTCAAGTTCAAACTTCAAGCCTTCAAGTTCCGCAGACACAGAATTAATATTTTTGATGTGATTATACAGATTTGTAAGTTATAAACATAAAACTGAACGTGTTTTTTAATTCCAATAATTTTGTTGAGGTGTTACATTAAAAAAATCAAACCCAGCAGATACCGCCTCTAAAAATTCCAGAAAACCACGATAGTCATGACGTCATCTGCGTGACGTCATTGAGGCAAATGTTGTCTCAGCACGCAACGGATAATGGCCGCACAACTCGCTTCAGAGTTCAGACTCGTCAGAAAGTGAATTTTGACGAAGATTTTCTGATCAAGAATTTTCAGATTACGACGTACATGTATGAACCTGGGGTGGAAAGTATGCATGACATCGGTCATTAAATACTTGCACTGTTCGCAACGATCGGGGCGACTTCGAAGAAAGACTCGGCAATAACAACTGGTGAGGTAGTAAATCATACCGGTGCAGCTAGAACGTGGTAAATGTGGAGTTTAGTGGTGTTTTTATGTAACACTTCTCTGTAATTGTTGTAGTAACTAGAACAGCTTTCGGTGGAGCACAAACCTCCACCAGGCTGAACAGTTTACATTTTGTATCCAATGATAGGCCGGATCTGGATTCGGACCTGAACCAAGATCGAATCGGCTTGTTCTTGTCACCGAACCAACTCGTCCACCACGTTTATTCATAACCCGTCCATAACTTTTATAAATATCATGTTAATGTTATATTGTAGGAGCTGTGCTCCAACGTAAATCGGAAGAATGGACGCGACAAAAAGCTGGAATTCGTCCGAGTTTCTTTATTGTGTCAAATCAACTCGGGACTCTGAAAAGCCCGTTTATCGGGCAGCAATATATATACACATTATCCCGGAGCGTTTGCCCGGGAAAGGCGAGACCGGGCGTGCCCGGGCGTCCTGGGCGAACCCTGGAAAGGCGAGTCTGGACATGCCCGGGCGTCCTGGATGAGGCCTGGCAAGTCGAGAGCGGGCATGCCCGGGCGTCCTGGACGAGCCCTGGAAAGGCGAGGCTGGGCGTGCCTGGGCGTCCTGGGCGAGCCCGGCATGGTGATCGCTCCGCGTCCTCGGTAGGTGCAAGGCGATTGTGTATACCCAGCGGTAGCCGCTACACACGTCCCCCCAGAATCGACTTGCACCGGCAGGGTCAATTTAAGGGGGGTCCTGATGACCCGGCCGAAGCGACCCCTGGCGG
This sequence comes from Myxine glutinosa, assembly GCF_964187855.1. Classification (NCBI taxonomy): domain Eukaryota; kingdom Metazoa; phylum Chordata; class Myxini; order Myxiniformes; family Myxinidae; genus Myxine; species Myxine glutinosa. The sequence goes on from NC_136268.1 coordinate 55,753,264, forward strand.
GTCGTGGGGGTGGGGGGGGGGGGGGTCCGGTGTGGTGGTGGGCGGTCGAGTGGGGGGCACCGTGGACGGGGGGCGGCCTCGCCGCGGCGGAAGGGCCAACCGTGGCGGTTGGTCGATGTCCACGTGCGCCGGCTTGAGGCGGTCCACCGCAATCCGGTCCGACCTGCCGCCGATGTCGATGACGAACGACTTGTCGTCCCGTCGCAGGATCTGGAAGGGCCCGTCGTACGGCGGCCGGAGTGGCCCCCGATGTGCGTCATGACGCACAAAAACGTACTCCGCTGTGCGAAGCGCTGGGGGGACGTAGGACTGGGGGTCACCGTGGTGGGACGTTGGCACGGGGGCAAACCGTCGGGCGGTCTCCTGGAGGTCCGAGCGCTGGTGAGCTGCGGACCAGGGACTGGTAGCGTCGGGCACAAATTCGCCCGGGACGCGTAGCGCCTGGCTGTAGACAAGCTCGGCGGTGGACGCCCGGAGGTCCTCCTTGGGGGCCGTGCGGAGGCCCAAAAGGACCCACGGCAGCCGCTCGGCCCAACCGCCGTCCTGAAGGCCGGCCATGAGCGCGGCCTTCATGGAGCGGTGGAACCGCTCGCACAACCCGTTGGCTTGGGGGTGGTAGGCCGTAGTACGGTGGAGCTTGACCCCCAGGTTGCGGGCGACCGCGCCCCACAGCTCGGAGGTGAACTGCGGTCCGCGGTCCGACGAGATGTGCGCCGAAGCGGGCGACCCAGGTGGCGATGAAAGCCTGCGCCACGTCGGCGGTGGTGGTGGAGACAAGGGGAACGGCCTCCGGTCACCTGGTGGTCCTGTCCACCATGGTGAGCAGGTGTGTGAAACCCCGTGATGGTGGGAGGGGGCCCACCAGGTCCACGTTGACGTGGTCGAAACGTCGTTCGGGCATGGTGAAAGGTGCCAGCGGGGCCTGGGTGTGTCGGTGGACCTTGGCCTGTTGGCAGGCTGTGCAGGTGCTGGTCCAATCGCGGACGTCCCGTCGAAGGCCGTGCCAGACGAATCGCGCCGACACCAGCTTCTGGGAAGCTTTCCGGCGCGGGTGGGAAAGGCAGTGGAGGGAGGGGAAGATGCGGCGTTGCCAGGTAACGGGCACGATGAGGCGAGGCTGGCCTTGGGAGACGTCGCAGAGCAGGACAGTGTCCGCGAAGGGGATGTCGGCCAGGCAGAGGCCCGTGTCCGCCGCCCGGAGGGCTTGCACCGTGGTGTCGGTGGTTTGGTCCGCCGCCATAAGCGCGAAGTCCACGCCGAGGTGGACCGCGTTCGCGCTGGCCCGAGAAAGACAGTCGGCCACGGCGTTGTCTTTGCCGGCGACGTGCCGGATGTCCGTGGTAAACTCCGACACGGCGGAGAGGTGGCGCTGTTGGCGGGCCGACCACGGGTCCGTGACCTTGGCCATTGCGTAAACCAACGGCTTGTGGTCGACGAACGCCGTGAAGGGTCGGCCCTCCAGGAGGTGGCGGAAATGGCGAACGGCCAGGTGTAGACCGAGGAGCTCACGGTCAAACGTGCTATATTTGAGCTCGTTCGGCCGGAGTTGCCGGCTGAAAAAAAGCGAGTGGCTGCCAAACCCCGTTCACCCATTGCTCATGTACGGCGCCCACCGCATAGTCGGAGGCATCTGTGGTGAGGGCGATGGGAGCGTTGAGCACCGGGTGAGCGAGCAGTGTTGCGTCGGCGAGGGCCCGCTTTGAGTTTTTAAAGGCCGCGTCCATTGCTGCAGACCAGACAACGTCGTGCTTGGCCGGCTTGCCCCGGGGGGCTTCGTAGAGGGGCCGCATGAGTTGAGCAGCGCGGGGCACGAAGCGGTGATAGAAATTCACCATTCCCAGGAATTCCTGCAGGGCCTTTATGGAGCGGGGACGCGGAAACGTGGTGATGGCCTCGACCTTGGTTGGCAGTGGCACGGCCCCGTTCTTGGTGATGTGGTGGCCCAAAAAATCAATGGCCGTCGTGCCCAAGTGGCATTTGGCCGGGTTGACGATGAGGCCGTGCTCGCTGAGGCGCCCGAACAGTGTTCGGAGGTGGAGGAGGTGCTCGGCCCGGGACATGCTGGCGACGAGGATGTCGTCCAGGTAAACGAAGAGGAACGGCAGGTCGCGCAGCACGCCGTCCATTAAGCGCTGGAACGCCTGAGCCGCGTTCTTGAGGCCAAATGGCATTCGCAGGAATTCGAATAAGCCGAACGGCGTGATGACGGCCGTTTTTGGGACGTCGGCCGTCCTGACAGGTACCTGGTGGTATCCCCGTATTAAATCGATCTTCGAAAAAATGACCCGTCCTGCCAAACGGGCGGAGAAGTCTTGGATGTGCGGGTTCGGATACCTGTCGGGGGTGGTAGCGTCGTTAAGGCGGCGGTAGTCGCCACATGGGCGCCAGCCACCCCCTGGTTTTGGGACGATGTGTAGTGGCGAAGCCCACGCGCTATCGGAGCGCCGCACGATGCCGAGATGTTCCAAAGCGTCGAACTCGGCTTTGGCCATGGCGAGCTTGGCTGGGTCGAGGCGGCAGGCTCTGGCGTAGACCGGCGGGCCCGTGGTTGGTATGTGGTGCTCGATCCCATGTCGTACTGCGACGGCCGAAAACGTCGGCCGTGTGAGGGCCGGGAACTCCGTGAGCAGGCGAGCAAACTCGTTCGCCGCCGGGAGGGCGCATGCCAGCTCGGTCGGAGCAGAGCTGCTCAATGTGCATGCCAGGGAGCTGAAGGTCTCGGCGTTGACGAGGCGACGCCGTTTGACATCAACCAGCAGTCCGTGTGCGCAGAGGAAGTCGGCGCCTAGCAGAGCCATGGGCACGCTTGTGGTTACAAAAGTCCAATTAAAGCGTTGGCCGCCGAAGCAGAGGGTGACGTTGCGCGGGCCGAAGGTGCGGATGGCCGATCCGTTGGCCGCAACCAAGGAGGGGCCACAAACCGCGGACTGCCTGTCCTGATCGGAGGCGGGTATGACGCTCAGTTGGGCGCCGGTGTCACACAGGAAGCGCCGTCCGGACGCTTTGTCCCTGATGAAAAGTAAGTTGCCCGTGTGGCCGGCGCTCATGGCTGGTAATGAACGCCGGCCCGACCGTTTCCCAGCTTGCCGAAGGTGCACGGGGGTTGGCATGTCCGGGCCTTCTGTCCGAACCTGGCATGATAATAACACCACGCCTGGTCAGGTGGAGGCCCCGGTCGTCGTGCTGGAGGTGGTCGGCGCGGCGTAGCGGCCACCAATTGCGTCGGCAGTTCGGTCGTCGATCGTGCCGGGTGCTCGGGCACCATTGTCGTTGCTTCGGACGGCGGTGGGCTCCAGGTCGCTGCTCCAATGCGTTGGCCTGCCGCGGATATCTTGTCGGCTTCCCTGGCGAGGGCGCGGGGATCCGTGATCGTCGTGCTTGCCAGGGCGAGGCATACCTGGCTAGGCAGCTGACGGAGGAACAGCTCCCGGAACAGGAAAGCCGGAGAGTGCTCGCCGAGCAGCGAAAGCATGTAGTCCATTCGCTCGGACGGGCGCGTGTCGCCGAGCTCGGGCAGGTCGAGCAGGCGCCGTGCGCGTTCCGCCGATGAGAGGGCGAAAGCGTCAAGGAGGAGCTTTTTAATCGCGTCGTATTTGTCAGCGGCTGGCGGGCTCTCGAGGAGGCTCAGGGCGCAGGCCGCGGTGGCTGAGCCGAGTGCTGCTACCACATGGTGGAAGCGGGTGTCGTCGGCCGTGATGCCTCGCAGGGCGAACAGGGAGTCCACCTGGGCGAACCAAACCGCCGCGTGAGCCTCCCAGAAGGTAGGCAGTTTGAGGGCAACTGCTGTGTCCATGTCGGGTCACCAATGTAGGAGCTGTGCTCCAACGTAAATCGGAAGAATGGACGCGACAAAAAGCTGGAATTCGTCCGAGTTTCTTTATTGTGTCAAATCAACTCGGGTACTCTGAAAAGCCCGTTTATCGGGCAGCAATATATATACACATTATCCCGGAGCGTTTGCCCGGGAAAGGCGAGACCGGGCGTCCTGGGCGAACCCTGGAAAGGCGAGTCTGGACATGCCCGGGCGTCCTGGACGAGGCCTGGCAAGTCGAGAGCGGGCATGCCCGGGCGTCCTGGACGAGCCCTGGAAAGGCGAGGCTGGGCGTGCCCGGGTGTTCTGGGCGAACCCTGGAAAGGCGAGTCTGGACATGCCCGGGCGTCCTGGACGAGTCCTGGCAAGTCGAGAGCGGGCATGCCCGGGCGTCCTGGACGAGCCCTGGAAAGGCGAGGCTGGGCGTGCCCGGGCGTCCTGGGCGAGCCCGGCATGGTGATCGCTCCGCGTCCTCGGTAGGTGCAAGGCTATTGTGTATACCCAGCGGTAGCCGCTACAATAAATTGCTTTTTGGCCCCATCACTCAATGGTGAAGAATGATATTACCATGCTGGATTGGACTATCCTCACAATGTACGTGTAGTGAGTGAGTGATGTATAACAGGTTGATTAACGCTGATTGAACATAACTGTACAAACGCTGGGAAAACGGTACTGTACTGTACGTACATGTATTGTTGCATTAATATACGTTGATGCCAATAACAAATAGGAACACAAATAATGTTAATTTATGTAATTTTGAACGAACTTCTCAAACTTTTTAAATACAATACCGTACAATCAACATGAAAATATCGAAATGAGTAAATGAGGCCGGGGCAGATCCAGATCCCTAGTTTAGGAGTTAGGACTCAGAGTCAAGTTTATCAGAGATTTTGTATTTGATTTTGGCATATCACTCCTGAAGAAGCACAGCTCGGACGTGATGTGGGACAGACACAGACACAACATGGCTCGGACGCGGTGCGGAACAGACGCGACACGGACACAACATGGCTCGGACGTGGCGCGGGACAGACGCAGCTCGGACGCGGCACGGGACAGACGCAGCTCGGACGCGGCACAGAACAGATGCAACATGGCTCGGACGCGGCTCGGACTCAACGCGGCTCGGATACGATGCGGCTCGGACGCGGCGTGGGACAGATGCGACACGGACGCAACGTGGCTCGTACGCGGTTGCAGGACAGACGTGGTGCGGGATAGACACAGCTCGGATGCTGCACGGGACAGACGCGACATAGACGCAACGTGGCTCAAACGTGGCGCGGAACGGACACGACTCGGATGCAACGTGGCTCAGACGCGACATGGGTCCGACGCGACATGGGTCCGATGCGACATGGGTCCGACGTGACATGGGGCCGGCGCGACATGGGTCCGACGCAACACGGGTCCGACGTGACATGGGTCCGGCGCGACATGGGTCCGGCGCGACATGGGTCCGGCGCGCCATGGGTCCGACACGACATGGGTCCGACACGACATGGGTCCGACACGACATGGTCAAGATGTGGCTCGGAACCAACGTGGCTCAGACGTGACATGGGTCCGGCGCGACATGGGTCCGACGCGACATGGGTCCAACGTGACATGGGTCCGGCGCGACGGGTCCGACGTGACATGGGTCCAACGTGACATGGGTCTGACGCAACATGGTTCCAACGTGACATGGGTCCGACGCGACATGGTCGAGACATGGCTCGGAACCAACGTGGCTCAGACGTGACACAGGGCAGACGCGACGCATCGCATGGACACAACACGGAATGCACACAATGTGGCACGGACATGACACAGCATGGAGAGGACGTAGCACAGACACGGCGCAGCACGAACACGACGCAGCACATACACTGACACAGCGGAGCATGTACACTGACTCAACGCAACATGGGCATAGCAAGATGCCGTGTGTATACGGACACGTACAAATCATCTTCAAAATGGGTGCTGCAAATGACACTTGAAGCTGTTGTGCCATTGTGCCCTGCCACTTTACTGTGGTCAGTTTTACCTTCGCTAACCATATTTTCTTTTCAGCTGGGGATCTTGTGGGAAAACATGCATACTTTGGGAGTATAGCTACAAGCAGCAACAACACATCTAGCTGGCATTATGAGTACATTTTCAGAGTTCAGAGCGTATGTAGGCCACACATAAGCACAAGTCCAGCAGCAAAAATATCATCTGGATGACATGTGGTGGGTCATGTGATACATGACAGAATCAAATCTCCGTTTTTTGGGGGGGCGGAGTCAATCAAACTTAAAAGGACACGAAAACTTCAAAGATATTTATTCAAGAAAATAAAAATGATTCAGTGTTGAGTGAAGCCATATCTATTCATTAAACCAAACATTAATTTCTGTGTCTGTGGATCTTTAAATAAGTTTTAAGAATGGAGTGCACAGTGGCAGAAGGATTGTGAATTGGAAAAGAGTTCTAAAACTGCAGAGCATTTTAATAAATACATGAGTGAGGCTCATGAGTGAGGCAAAAATACATGAGTAGAAGAGAGAGGTGACATGATATGAAGGAAACAAATGATAGTGAGGAAGTGGCTTGGACAACTGTTGGACACAATAATCAAAGGGATGAAGAAAACAGGAAAAAACAAGAACAATGCGACTGTGTCGACAATATGCCTCTGCATAGTCCCACAACGGGTAGATGCCATCACTCAACGGGTAGAGAGAGAGATGGGTTTGGGACACAAGATTTTGAGGCAGACACAGAGTTGAGTCCTTCAGCCCATATATATATGGGTTGGAGATCATGTTTGTGAAGTTTCGTGTTGATCGGATAAGGTTCGCTTTTCCATCAAAGATGGCTGCCAAACCACGTGACCGATGACATCATCATTTTCAAACTATATGCAACAGTGCTGTTAGATGATATTTGTAAAATTTCGCATCAACAGGGTGAGTGGTTTCAGAGATATAATTATTTCATATTTTCCTTCAATCCAATATGGCCACCAAACCACGTGACCTATGCCATCATCATTTTCAAACTATATGCAACAGTGCTGTTAGATGATATTTGTAAAGTTTCGCATCAATAGGGTGAGTGGTTTCAGAGATATAATTATTTCATATTTTCCTTCAATCCAATATGGCCGCCAAACCATGTGACCTATGATGTCATAAATTTAATATTTTAATACAAATGGATCATAGATCATGTGCATGCAATTTCAGATTTTTAGGAGAAGGAATTCGATTAAAACATTTTTGGCTGGTATACCACTTCACCAATGTCATCATTATCATGATTTTGTTCTCTATTGGGAGTACTTGACAATGTGCCAAGTTTCAAATTTTTCCATTCAGCGGTTTCCAAGAAATAATTTTTTAATTCTTTGCTTTTAATCTAAGATGGCTGCCATACCACGTGACCTATGACATCACACTTTTCATAAAAACGTTTTGCATGGGTGTCACTCCTACCCTGAAAGTTTCGTCTCAATCGGACATATGGTTGCTGAGAAAAACGAGGTTTAGCCCGTACGGACGGATGGACGGACGGAAACCCGAAAACATAATGCCTCCGGCCACCTTCGAGGGCGGTGGCATAAAAAAAATGCATGGACTGCATAAGTGGAGGAAGTCGAAAACTACATATATGAATGTGGCCTTGTGTGGTGCAGGTGGAGAGTAAGCTTGGCACGTGTAGCTGATATTGTGAATGCCTGAAATATATCTATAGAGATGGTCACAACTTTTGTTTGTAATTTATGTCTTCCGACCATTGCTGACAGATGCACAGCTGCATGTACAAAGATATGTCCAGGCTGGAATCCAAACTTTTGGTCGAAAATGAGGTTTTTTAGAAAAGAGAAAAGACAACATCATAAGTAATAATGGATTGTATAGCTTCACTTATAATTGGAACTAAGCTGACATGTTTGTACTGGAGAGCAATCTGTTTGTGCACCTTTCTTGTGGATGGGATTGTTTGCTGACTTCCATGAAAATTCCATGCAAGGGAATATTGAATAGTGCAGGCAGAGGATAAGCCAAATCATCAGAGCAGTATTTTAGATCCTAGGTGCTGATGGCATTTTAGAACCCATCGTTGAAAGAGGGTCAACGATGGACAGAACTCAGGTGAGGACATAAACTCCAGAAAACAGTGGGCATGAGTGTGTAGGATGAGGACAAGGTGCGATGGTTGGAAACACAATCTATGGAGGCAAACATTGAGTTGGAAACTACCTTATCTCAATCAGAGATTGTGGTGATCATGTTTGTCGTTGGGAGTGGAAGGTGAGGCATTGTGGTGTTGTGGAATGGGAGCATGCACAAAAACTATTTTGAGGAAGGAGACTGATTGGTATTTGCAAAATGTGTTTTCTGGCTTCCCTCAGGGTGGACACATACGTACTTTTTGTGAGGCACCCTGACCCAATGCTGCGCTATTTTTGTATTTCATATGATGTGGAGAAAGCAAGCTGTTTGACGAGAACGTCTCACTGCAGGATTCCGTGTACCAATGCTGAGTGGGTGAACAGAACAGCCTGAGGTTGGATGGAATAAACCTGTGTATGACAGAAAGTAGGCCTTTGTGAAAGTATTCCCAAGAGGAATCAATATCAGGTGCTGTAGTGATGGTGGTCCGATCCTTTTGTGAGAGGGAAGGTTTAAGTCCTGGCCAGATGGTCTGTGTGAACAACCAGGTTCTGCGACGGTATGGTTGCTCCCTAACAATATTCAGAGAGATTGGGCTTTGACAAGAACATGGTTATAAGAGACAAGGGGGCAGATGAGGACCAGGAGAGGTTGGATGTCATGTTTTTCATTACCAGGTCCAGAAAGGAGGGCAAACCAGTTGCAGAAATCCTCATTGGAAATTTTACACATTGGGTCATCCCCACAGAGTCACATAAAGCCTTTGCTACAATACCATCCATGGCTGTCCGTTGCACATTTCATTGTTGAATGTTGTTGAACATTTCATGTTGTCACATTTCATTCTACTTTTTCACATTTCTCTTTATTCATTCTAATTCTTCCTTTTTCTTTTCTTTTATCTATTTTACTCTTTATTTCTCTCATCAATCTGTATACGGAGAAGGGAATTCTTGCAGAAAGTTTTCTGTAAGACTCACTTGGCTGCGCCTGGATTGGTTTGAGAGTTGTGGAGTGGTGGCTGAAACCTGAATCCTATTCAGGGTCCTCCTTATGACAATCTTTGGCTCTTTTCTTATTCCAGTTCCTTCTGTTGACTCCAATGCAATATTTATACTCCTCTTAGATCATGCTTGGGATGAGTGTGGGGGTATAGGGGGTTATGCTTTGTATTCAAATGTCTTTTACTTCCATATGCTAAACATGATGAAAACAACTTTTAAAAAAATACAAAGATTTTAGGTGACCTTAACCTTTTCCCCTCAAAGGCAATATGCTTCAGTGACCCAATATGCAAACCCTGCACAAATCCCAAGTACAGTTGTGGCTACAAATATTGGCACCCTTGCAATTTTTTCAACTAATTCACCATTTATTCCAGAAAATTGTTGAAATAAAAAAATATTTTAGTATCCACATATGTATTTCTTTGGTTTTCAGTGGAACAAAACAAAAAAATCTGAAAAAAATACAAAATCTTGGCTTATTCAACACAGAAATCCTAAAATGGCCCGGACAATATTATTGGCACCTTTTAGAAGTTGTTAGAAATAATTGGATTTCAAGCAGGTGATTCTCCTTTACTTTGGAATTGAACTCACCTGTGGTGAATTGCAGGTGCCTGCAATATAACAATCACAAATTCCACCAGTTTGAACAGATAAAAGGAGTCATTCTGCTGTTTTGTGTCACTGTGTGTACTGCAATGAGCATGGAGAAAAGAAAGAAAACCAGAGAATTGTCTGAGGAGGTCAGACACAAGATTGTAGCCAAGCATGGACCATCTCAAGGCTACAAGTCCATCTCCAGAGACCCTGATGTTCCTGTGTCCACCGTACACAATGTTATCAGGACGTTTAAGGCCCATGGCACTGTAGCCAACCTCCCTGGACGTGGCGGCAAGAGAAAACTTGATCGTAGATTGCAGCGAAGGATTGTTTGAATGGTGGGGAAAGCGCCTCGATCAACTGCCAAACAGATTCAAGCTGACCTTCAGACACAAGGTACGACAGTTTCAACTCGCACCATCTGTCATATCCTCAATAAAAGGAGACCCTGGAGGACCCCACTGCTGCTGAGAGACAGACATAAGAAAGCCCGAATGGAGTTTTCGAAAACACACCTGAACAAGCCAAAATCCTTCTGGGAGAATGTCCTGTGGACAGATGAGACCAAATTAGAGATTTTTGGTAAAGCACATCATCTCTATGTTTCCAGAAAACAAAATGAAGCCTTCAAAGAAAAGAACACCTTCCCTACAGTCAAACATGGAGGAGGTTCAGTGATGTATTGGGGTTGCTGTGCTGCCTCTGACACTGGGTGTCTTGAATGTGTGCATGGCATCATGAAATCAGGTGATTACCAAGGCATTTTGGATCACAATGTTCAACCCAGTGTCAGAAAGCTGGGTCTCTGTCAAAGATCATGGGTCTTGTAGCATGACAATTACCACAAACACACTTTAAAAAGCACCCAGGAATGGTTCAAGACAAAACGCTGGACTGTTCTGAAGTAGCCAGCAATGAGTCCAGATCTAAATCCCATTGAACACCTGTGGGGAGATCTAAAAACAGCAGTTGGGAGAAGGCACTCTTCAAATCTGGGAAAACTGGAGCAGTTTGCGCAAGAAGAGTGGACCAAACTGCCAGTAGAGAGGTGTAAGAGGCTCATTCATGGCTATAGGAAGCGCTCGACTGCAGTTATTTTGTCCAAAGGCTGCTACCAAATATTAAGTCGAAGGTGTCAATAATTTTGTCGATTCTGTTTCTATTGATTTAAAAGGATATATTAAGTTCTGAATCAAAAACAAAGGTTCTGTAATAAAGAATTGTGGAGACCAAATACTTTTGTGAATTTCAACTTGTTTTTAGGGAACATTGTGAGTTATTTGAAAAAAAGTGCAAGAGTGCCAATGTTTTTGGCCATGACTGTAAATCTGATGAAAATTGATGATTTATGCAACCTTGACCTTTGACCTTTTGATCTAAAAAAAAAAACCATTCGCCTTCTAGCTTTTCATTGGTGATCCAATTCAGTCACCCACTATACAAATTCTTTAAATTGCAGGTCAATTGGATGAAAGTTTCCAATTTTATGCAAACTCGACCTTTGACCTTTTGATATTAAAAAAAAATCAGCTTCTAGCTTTTAATTTGTGAACCAATTCAGTGACCCAATATGCAAATTCTTAAAATTTCAGGTCAATTGGATGAAAATTAACGATTTAATGTGATGCTGACCCTTTGGCCAAATTATGAATTTGGCTTCTCCATATTCTCATAATAAAGCTTTGTTGAAATGTTGATGTCAAAAGCTCAAATGCTAAAAAAGTTCTGGCCTGGACAGACAGACAGAAAAATGAAGTGGAGGCTCTTTGTCTCAAAAATGAAGGTCAAAAGGTAACCTAAAAGACTAATGTTGGAGCATAGAGGAGAAAGAAGCCATTTATTACTTTAAAGTTGATTCAAGACATGAACAGTGGAGGGTGACCGAGTAGCTAGATTCACTGAGGAGCTAGATTCATGTACCAGATGAAGAAGACCAGATTGACCACCAGATCAGATACGCTGCCATCCAATAAAATTCTAAAAAGCTATGTCAGCCAGCGGCACCTAAATTCCTAAATAAAAATGAAAAAGGAAAGAGAACAGTGAAGGCCAGAAGACAAGCAGAAGAAGATATGAGGAGGATGGGAGCCACGCGCTCGCCAGAGGGTGGACAGAGGGATGGAAGAAAAATGGCCGCAATGGCGCAAGGAGGGGCTACACAATGAAGCAAGGGTTTGGAATGCAGAGCTTCACTGAGGACAAAGGAGCAACTGAGAAAAGAAACAGGACAAATATAGGAATTTATAAGGGGAAAATGAAGCCCGAAGCTATTATGAGGAAAATCCCAAAAACAAAAAAAACAAACACAAAATTGGAAATGAAGACCGAAAGGCAATGGCTGCTGAAAGCAAACTCAAAATAGAAATGATCGAAAGAAAGGTAAAACAAAAACTATGAGGAAGTCAACAAAGGAAGAAAACAAAACCGCGTGTTTGAAAATAACGTGAAAATATCCTACCATGAACTAGGGAAACAAAAGCAAAACTTATCAAATCCCCCTGAGAAAGATAAACTTGAAAATATCTGGAAAGGAATCTATGACGACCCAAAATAACACAACAAAGAGGTGGATTGGATCCAAAATTGGGAGGAAAAAAAAACAACTAGAGGAAATGCCTCCAGTGATATTTAATGAAGAAAAAAAACTACCAAAAAAACGCCAAAGTTTAAAAGTTTGTTTATTTTCATTTTTCTTCCATCGCACTTTTACACATTTATTATTATTATTACTAGCTAATGTGCTCGTCTACCATGGATCCCCATAAATACCATAAATACTCTCTTTTAGCTCATTTAACCATGTTCTATGATCATTGCATTATTTGATTAGTTTCAAATTAAATTATTTTGTGTGCACATATCCTGTATCTTTGCAAGAGAATTCCAGCTTAAGTTTCCCCAAAAAAGTCATGTACTTGTTTAGATTTATGAAAAATGTAATCCCTGGAGTTTCGTCTACATACCTGTATACAGACACACATATTCCATAGCTTCAATTATGTATGATAACCCGTAGTATTATTGTTATTAATATTCTGATTATTAAGAGTGGTATATTAATCGCGTTTATTCGAGCGAGATTAACTGCAGTCGTTATTGTTACCCTCGCCAGAGGAGAGGGTATTGCATTTGAGTCCGTTTGTTTGTCTGTTTGTCTGTCTGTCTGTCTGTTTGTCTGCACAGAATAAATATGATTTTCTCTGCAACCGTTGGTCGGATTGACAGGAAATTTTCACCGCAGGTGCAACTCCAGCTGCAGAATTTTTTAATTATAATTATGACGTCATAGGTCACGTGGTTCGGCCGCCATCTTGGAAAAACCAAAAAACTTTGCACCTCTATATCTCCAAAAGCGCTGAATAGAAAAAATTGTGACATGGCTCATTGTAAAGAGCTCTCCATGGGGAATAAAATATGTTAATGATGATGTCATAGGTGCCTCCATTATGACGTCATAATTCGACAAGTACAAAACTTCATCCAATCGAGATGAAATTTCTTGAGCGCCATGTCGGCATAAACTGGTGGAGAAAAAATAATAATGATGACGGCATGGGTCACGTGGTTTGGCCGCCATCTTGGAAAAACCGAAAAACTTTGTACCTCTATATCTCCGAAAGTGCTGAACAGAAAAAATTGAGACGTGGCTCATTGCAAAGAACTCTCCACTGGGAATAAAATATGTTAATGATTATGTCATAGGTGCCTCCATTATGACGTCATAATTCGACAAGTACAAAACTTCATCTGATCAAGATGAAATTTCTTGAGCATAATCTTGGAATAAATTAGATTAGAAAAAAAATAATGACGTCATCGGCCACGTGGTTCGGCCCCAATATTTGATTTAACACCAAAGCCTTAAAAACCACTGAAAATACATCCTGTCGATGGTTTGCTATCTCTGATTGCTCTTTCTAGTTGTATTTGTAATATGAGTGACAACAGGACGAATAGCTGATATTAACAAGGTGGTCAAGGTTGAGGGAACTGGGTCCAGAGAACAATTTATTTTTTAACCTGACATGGTAACAGATACAATTAGACCTGAAGAAACCTGGAAAAAACTCAGAATAGAATATTTGAATTTTAATTGAAGAATGAACCAATTTTCTATAACTTCCTATGAGTTTTGAATATTGATAATTTTGTGAAGAAATGTCTTCACAAAGCAATCAGGTGATGCTCATGTCCATTCTAAATGGTGCAAGAAAACTTTTATACAATTCAGGAGTTTGGTCAGTATAAAAATGGGATTTGGAGTTTGAGCAGTTTGCTTTGACCAATGATTTATCAAAAGCAATTTTGGCTTTAATTAAGGGTTATTGAAAAGAATGATGAACATTTACTTGCACTCAAATCCGAATTTTAGTGTGTTTTATAAAATGTTCATTCCATGCATTGACAACTCGATTTTAACTTCTGTAAATGAAGAGGAAACTATAGAGATGTGGAATGAGTTGGCTGAGTTTGAGTAATGTGAGGAGCATATCGATCCAACATCGCTGAAAGCATTGAATTGTACAATTGGACCAAACAGTCAAGGTCAGTACGAGGAATTAAAAATACAACAGATTTAGAGAATTCAGAGGTAAGGCTAGAATAATTAAGACATGAAAGTATGCCATATGTAATGCTCGTTTTCCTTTGAGGGCACTTGTGTAATTCCTGATTCCGATGTACAATCTCTGTTACAGAGTGTAGGTGCTGCGGAAGCAGTTTCTTGGGAATGGTTGTACTGGGTGGTTTGATGTTATCTTTCCAGCAGTAGTTATGGCACAAAGTTGTAATTTGGCCATGGTGCCAGCATTAGATTACCTACTCTTCGTGGAGGACACCGTATGGGATATTTAACATCCACCAACTAATGCCAGCAGAGGGGATGCCCAGTTTAACGTCCATCCGAGGAATGGCACACACATTTAGGAATCCCCCTCCCCTGCCTGTGTTTGTGAAACACCAGGATGACATTTTTGTCCCCCATCGCACCGCGGAGCGAAAGGGGGACTATGGTTTTCCCCTCCGTCTGTGTGTGTATCCGTCCGTGCGTGCGTACGTGCGTACGTGCGTGCATGCGTGCGTAAGCGAAGGACCTAATTCTAATTTGGTGTGTGGGTGCAACCCACGTCAAAATCCAAGATGGCCGCTGCCATGTATGTCTGAACCTTGTGAGCGGAATATCTTGAAAAATAAGCGAAGTACCAACTTCTAATCTTTTGTGTGGGTGTATCTCGGCAAAAGGAAGAACGCTATTGAAAATTGGGTCGCCACGTCAAAATCCAAGATGGCCGCCACCATGCATGTCTGAACCTTGAGCGAAATATCTTGAAAAATAAGCGAAGTACCAACTTCTAATCTTTTGTGTGGGTGTATCTCGGCAAAAGGAAGAAGGCTATTGAAAATTGCGTCGCCACGTCAAAATCCAAGATGGCCGCCGCCATGTATGTCTGAACCTTGTGAGCGGAATATCTTGAAAAATAAGCGAAGTACCAACTTCTAATCTGGTGGGTGGGTGTATCTAGGCATAAGGAAGAACGCTGTTGCAAATTGGGTCGCCACGTCAAAATCCAAGATGGCCGCCACCATATATATGTCTGAACCTTGTGAGCGAAATATCTTGAAATATAAACGAACTACTAAGTTCTAATCTGGTGTGTGGGTGTATCTACGCATAAGGAAGAACGCTATTGAAAATTGGGTCGCCACGTCAAAATCCAAGATGGCCACCTTGCGTCTTCCACTTTGTCAACTCACATCACTTCACCGACGGGGGACCTAGGCGTAACGCTTGTTATTTTTGGGTTGGGATTCAATCCCAGGCTAGACGGCTTAGAGTGAGTGTGCATACCTCTCAGCCATCGTGCTTGGCCCATTGCTTTATTAATTCTAATCCTCTAATTTATTTTCCCTTTATAACTCCTGGGATGACCCCTACGGAGTGAGTACCGGGCCACCATATCACCATGGAAGCCAAGTGGCTCAAGCACTCAAGCAAGCACGCCAACAAAATGGCTGAAGAACAACACATTAATTTTATCACCTTAACATTGACTCAACATTTTATCACCTCAGCAATGTCCTTATCATTTGTAATTTTATTTTCAAATGTGCAAAATAGTAAACAAACTTGCAAAAATTGAGGCTGTTAGGTTTCATCGTTTTGGAATGATGGATGACACACACACACACACACACACACACACACACACACACACACACCGACACACACACCGACACACACACACACACGACAATTGTTGCTTTTTGTCCCCCGTCGCACCACGGAGCGAAAGGGGGACTATGGTTTTCCCCTCCGTCCGTGCGTCCGTTCGTGCGAACGTGCGTGCGTCCGTGCGTGCGTAAGCGAAGGACCGAATTCTAATCTGGTGTGTGGGTGTATCTTCGCATACGGGAGAACGCTATTGAAAATTGGGTCGCCACGTCAAAATCCAAAATGGCCGCCTTGCGTCTTCCACTTTGTCAACTTGCATCACTTCAACGACGGGGGACCTTGGCGTAACGCTTGTTATTATTAAAGAAGATTATTTAGGCATCTCTGCTTTCGGCTATTCATGACTATTGCTTTTAAATCTTTGGCTGTAAAGGCTTGTGTGCCATATGGATGCCTCCTTGCTTGGAGGTGAAATGTGTAGCTATAATTTATGCACATGACGTCGGCGTTGTAACAGGGTCAGTGTGCTTCTTCTTTGGTATACGTATATATATATATATATATATATATATATATATATATATATATATATATATATATATATATAGTGTGTTGAACTACGTGGTGGTGAGGTATTTATAATTACGTGGTGGTGAGGTGTTTTGAATTATGTGGTGGTGAGGTGTTTTGAAATATGTGGTGGTGAGGTGTTTTCAATTACTTGGTGGTGAGGTGCTTTAAAATGACGTGGTGAGGTGTTTTTAATTTCGTGGCTGTGAGGTGTTTTTATTACGTGTTTTATGGCTGTGAGGTGTTTTTAATTTTGTGGTGTTGAGGTGTTTTTATTACGTGTTTTATGGCTGTGAGGTGTTTTTATTACGTGTTTTATGGCTGTGAGGTGTTTTTATTACGTGTTTTATGGCTGTGAGGTGTTTTTAATTTTGTGGTGGTGTGTTTTTATTACGTGTTTTATGGCTGTGTGGTGTTTTTAATTTCGTGGTGGTGAGGTGTTTTTATTACATGTTTTATGGCTGTGAGGTGTTTTTAATTTTGTGGTGGTGTGTTTTTATTACGTGTTTTATGGCTGTGAGGTGTTTTTATTACGTGTTTTATGGCTGTGAGGTGTTTTTAATTTCGTGGCTGTGAGGTGTTTTTATTACGTGTTTTATGGCTGTGAGGTGTTTTTATTACGTGTTTTATGGCTGTGAGGTGTTTTTAATTTTGTGGCTGTGAGGTGTTTTTATTACGTGTTTTATGGCTGTGAGGTGTTTTTATTACGTGTTTTATGGCTGTGTGGTGTTTTTACTTTCGTGGTGGTGAGGTGTTTTTATTACGTGTTTTATGGCTGTGAGGTGTTTTTATTACGTGTTTTATGGCTGTGAGGTGTTTTTATTACGTGTTTTATGGCTGTGTGGTGTTTTTAATTTCGTGGTGGTGAGGTGTTTTTATTACGTGTTTTATGGCTGTGAGGTGTTTTTAATTTCGTGGCTGTGAGGTGTTTTTATTACGTGTTTTATGGCTGTGAGGTGTTTTTATTACGTGTTTTATGGCTGTGAGGTGTTTTTAATTTTGTGGCTGTGAGGTGTTTTTATTACGTGTTGTATGGCTGTGTGGTGTTTTTAATTTCGTGGTGGTGAGGTGTTTTTATTACGTGTTTTATGGCTGTGAGGTGTTTTTAATTTTGTGGCTGTGAGGTGTTTTTATTACGTGTTTTATGGCTGTGAGGTGTTTTTATTACGTGTTTTATGGCCGTGAGGTGTTTTTAATTTCGTGGTGGTGAGGTGTTTTTATTACGTGTTTTATGTCTGTGAGGTGTTTTTAATTTCGTGGCTGAGGTGTTTTTATTACGTGTTTTATGGCTGTGAGGTGTTTTTATTACGTGTTTTATGGCTGTGAGGTGTTTTTAATTTCGTGGCTGTGAGGTGTTTTTATTACGTGTTTTATGGCTGCGAGGTGTTTTTATTACGTGTTTTATGGCTGTGGGGTGTTTTTAATTTTGTGGTGGTGTGTTTTTATTTCGTGTTTTATTGCTGTGAGGTGTTTTTATTACGTGTTTTATGGCCGTGAGGTGTTTTTATTACGTGTTTTATGGCCGTGAGGTGTTTTTATTATGTGTTTTATGGCCGTGAGGTGTTTTTATTACGTGTTTTATGGCCGTGAGGTGTTTTTATTACGTGTTTTATGGCTGTGAGGTGTTTTTAATTTCGTGGCTGTGAGGTGTTTTTATTACGTGTTTTATGGCCGTGAGGTGTTTTTATTACGTGTTTTATGGCTGTGAGGTGTTTTTATTACTGTTTGATGGCTGTGAGGTGTTTTCAATTTCGTGGTGGTGAGGTGTTTTTATTACATATTTTATGGCTGTGAGGTGTTTTAAATTACTTGGTGGTGAGGTATTTTGAATTACTTGGTGGTGAGGTGTTTGGAATTACGTGGTGGTGAGGTGTTTTGAATTACTTGGTGGTGAGGTGTTTTGAATTACTTGGTGGTGTGGTGACATCGTCCCAAACTTCCAGTCTGCACCTACCCCACCCCTATGTATGTGCTGAGGGGTTCTTTCTTGAAAAAAAACATTCAACCTAAATCCTCAACCTAAATTGCCTATAAAAATGTAATATCACAAACACAACAAATACATTTGTGCAAAGTAATTGTTTGTATTATGATTGGTGTAAATCATGACAACACAGCAATTCAGGTACATTCATTATCCTCAGCTAAAATAAGCCTGTTCCTCAGTAACGACGCTTGGTGAGGCGAGCACAGCGAGCCGAGCCAAGCTAGTGTATATATATATATATATATATATATATATATATATATATATATATATATATATATATATATACACACACAATTGGAAGGTCTTTGTGAATGATAACCAGAGGAAAAGATGAATATACACAAGCAATTCCATCACTGTGACTTTGGGGTCGAGGCTTAAGGATGAACATTAATTCAGTTGAAACATTAATATCAGCAACAGGAACAGGATGAAGCTGTGTAAAGCCAAATTTCAGATAAACAAGTAAATCAAATCTCTTGGCAAGGATCCTTTTTACGGCGTAGCCCATAGGGCAAAGCCGTCTTGAACAGTGTTTGTCCTTCCGTATGTATATGTATATGTATGGATGTATGTATTTCCCCTCAAACATATACTAATCAGAGCTGAGGATCTGTTCACATGACAGGGGTGATGGGATTTCATTATGGCGATATGGCGGCTGACTCCGCACATCGCCATTTTGATTCTAATTTTGTTCAGGCCGAACATATCGGCGAACCTGTCATGCAGTCATGGCCAAATATATTGGCACCCTTGCATTTTTTTCAAATAACTCAATTTTCTCTAAAAATAAATTGAAATTGACTAATGTCTTTGGTCTTCACAATTCTTTATTTCACTGTTAATATTACAGAACCTTTGATTTTTATTCCTAACTTAATATATCCTTTCAAATCAGAAAATAAAAAGAAATGGCATTGACAAAATTGTTGACACTCTCGACTTAATATTTGGTGGCAGCCTTTGGACAAAATAACTGCATTCAATCGCTTCCTATAGCCATGAATGAGCTTCCAACACCTCTCTACTGGCGGGTTGGCCCACTCTTCTTGTGCAAACTGCTCCAGTTCTCCCAGATTTGAAGGGTGCCTTCTCCCAACTGCTGTTTTCAGATCTCCCCACAGTTGTTCAATGGAATTTAGATCTGGACTCCATTGCTTGCCACTTCAGAACAGTCCAACGTTTTGTCTTCAACGATTCCTGAGTGCTTTTTGAAGTATGTTTGGGGTCATTGTCCTGCTGCAAGACCCATGACCTTCGACGGAGACCCAGCTTTCTGACACTGGGTTGAACATTGTGCTCCAAAATGCCTTGGTAATCTCCTGATTTCATGATGCCATGCACACATTCAGGGCACCCAGTGCCAGAGGCAGCACAACAACCCCAAAACATCACTGAACCTCCTCCATGTTTGACTGTAGGGAAGGTGTTCTTTTCTTTTAAGGCTTCATTTTGTTTTCTGTAAACAGAGATGATGTTCTTTACCAAAAAGCTCTAATTTGGTCTCATCTGTCCACATGACATTCTCCCAGAAGGATTTTGGCTTGTTCAGGTGTGTTTTGGAAAACTCCAGTTAGGCTTTTTTATGTCTCTCTCTCAGCAGTGGGATCATGAAATCAGAAGGAGACCCAAAAGGTGCCAATAATATTGTCTGAGCTATTTTAGAAACTGTTCGGAATAAGCTAGGAATTAGTAATTTTTCAGCTTTTTTTGTTTTGTTCCACTGCAAACCAAAGAAATACATATGTGGATACCCAAAATATTTTTTAATTTGAACAATTTTCTGGAAGAAATGGTGCATTATTTGAAAAAAGTGCAAGGGTGCCAATATTTTTGGCCCCTACTGTATATCACAATTGCCATGCTCTACCTTTACATTTTTCATTCAGTGTGAAACAAACAAACCGATTGTTAAAATGACCATCAAATATTGAAAGCATCTGCGTTGCGGCTCTCCCAACAACATGTAATGGTACATATCGGTCTTCAGCTTTGTGCCTCACCTTCAGGCCGCTTTGGACAAATTAAGCCGAGGTTTATTTATACAGTAGCATCGTTTCAGTAGTATCATTTTCATAATAATAATAGTAATAATAATAATAATATAGTAAATATAACCATACCACTTTAATCCCAATGGCGTGAATGCAAAGTCAATGGGTTGAAGCGGTGTATGGTTCATGAATCAATGATAAGCAATGTACGGTACTAATAACCACAGAAGTAAAGAATTAGCCTCGGTTTTTTGACAGTGATATCATTTTCGAAATGATGATAACGTAATGTTAATATTATAGTGAATATAATCGTAACACTAATCCCTTCGTAGTGACTGCAAAGTTACTGGAAGTTAAAATATATAATCTTCTATAATATTGTTGCGGATCTCAGCGCCAGCCTTTTCCCCTTACCAAGGGGGGATTAGTCCCCTTGTCTTTGACTAGCCGACGGGACCCGGGACCTATGACGTTCTTCGTCCTATGACGTCCTATGACAGCGCGAAATAGGGGTTTAGGACTAAGAATTCGCTATTACCTAATTACTCGCGCTGCCCAAAAACGAGGAAATAAGCCCGCCCGAATCACGGGTGTTGGTGGATACGCCGAGCGGTAGCGAACCCGTGACCCGAGCCATTAGCAATTACTAGACCCCGATCCAAGCGGTTCTTATTCGTGCCATGCTTACCCAATGATGGAAATCACAGAAACGGTCGAATTGGAAGAAAAGGAATAACAAGATTTATTTACACGATGTACAATAATCAGAAGAAGAAGACACAGTGCAGTCCTTAATCACAGTCTTAACTTATTCCCTGGACAAACGGGCCCATTCACACTCAGACACACTCACACGGGGTTTGCAGACGAACAGGTCAGCACGTCCAGGGATGGAATCCGGGCAGCTCTTCCTCCGGTCCCCAGCTCGCACCGCGAAGTAGATGAATGCAGCAGCCAGGAGCTCTCTCCGCGTGTCGTTGGCGCGCACAGGATAATTACGGGGTGAACGGTAGGGCTGGGCTCTGGCGGTTACACTGGCGGCTGTGTATGTAATAAGCGAATAGGCGCCAACAATGTTCTTCTCAATTCCTTCAAGTCCTCTGACAAATCCTCTCGATACTGTCGTGTGCACGCCAGTCCTTTTCATATGAGTGCCCCGAGTCCTTTCTCATAAGTCCTCCTCCAGCCAGTCCTCATCAGTCCTTTTAAGGGCAGTCCTTTGGTAGCAAGTCCTCTTCAAGGCCTTTGTGTGAAGGCTTATATAGCCCTGTCCAGCGAACTCTCTGGAACTTGCTAGATGCGCCCTTACCACGCCCTATCACGCCATGCCCACAGAGCCCTGGTTCGCTGATGGCCCTTACCGTCATTGCCACTGACGTGCTGCTTCATGCCGCCACACCCCGACCCTGCGCTCCTCCCTCTTTTCAGGCCTACCTCGTGTCATTTGACTAGTTCGAGCGAACAAAGGGCAGCTAATGCTGCTGGCAGCCAAAGCGTAACACACGGAGGGATCAGCCAAAATGGGGTGTGGGATCGAGTTTGTCCATCGGTGGAATTAGAAGGTGGCCGCAAAATGAAAAGGACCTAAGCTCATTTCTTTACACACCGCAGATATTACTAGGGAAATGGCCTACTCTTACACATACTATGACATAACTAATACTCTAAGTGGGCCTACGTGTTGCTTGTGGACTAACTATGGGGGGCAAACCTTTAACCTTTAATGATGTTATATGTACAAATCTCAGAACCGTGTCAATATTAAAGTAGCGGCAGTTTTGTGTCCGTCCATCATGCAACGTCATTACGTCAATAATGTCATTACAGGGTTTGACGGCTGACTGCACCGACCGACGCTTTAATTAGTATGCCATACAGGCCGAACATGGCATCGAAGCGGTCGAACATGTGTCGAAGCGGTCAAACCTGTCATGTTTTTTTTACACATGTGCAGCTGTATGTTGCAGCGAGTAGAGTAGGAGACCCACTCGATCTGCGCATATTTGGCAACCAGAGTGAATTCCAGATAAGGAGAGGAAGTGCACATGCTGCAGGCCGACTAAATCGCAACGTTGTTTATAGTGAGATCATATAAACTCAGGAGCAGATCGAGAGTGAAACTTGGAGGGTTAATAGCTCACAAGAAAATGTTGCTTTAAAATATTATTTGAATGAATTTTAAAAAACCTTAAATGGACTAAAATACTTTAAATGTACCTTTTATAGTTCACTCGTATATATATATATATATATATATATATATATATATATATATATATATATATATATATATATATATATATATATATATATATATATATATATATATATATATATATATATATATATATATATATATATATATATATATATATATATACATTACAACAAACGAAGGCTATATGTAAAAATAGAATTACCATGGTGACAGACAGCTTAGAGACTTAGAGTACTTCAAAATAATTTAATACTTGCATTATTTGCTAACTGGTATCTCCACCCAGGTCATAATATGTTCAACTAAAGTATCAAACAAACCCGGCTACACCACTGTTAAACTTTCGGTCTTGTTTTTCTTTTATTTACAAGATCAAGGCTAATGGAAGAGCGAGGTGACAGAGGTTGTGTGGGTGGGAGGGCAACCTTTGGACACAATAACCGAGTGAAGGAAATAGCAAGAAAAGAAGAGAGACAGAGACAGACAGAGACAGAGTGTAAGAGAAAAAGAGAACAGAAGTGTGCCATTTTATGAAGAGCAGTTGATTTTAGCAGTGGTAGGTGATCATACACATACGAGGCTCATGCTCAACCCAGAAAATTTGTTCATGTGTGAGAGCAGGAGAGGGAACGAGTGTTGATTTGATTACGTTTAGATTCAATGCTGAGCTGAAACCGAGTGTGGATGGTCATGATGTGGTTAACTGTTATTCGTTAAAACAGCATTAACAAAAAGCACACGCATGAAACCCCCAATGCTACATTCCCCCCATCAGCTATCGTACCAGTTTCACTCTTATTAGTGGATCATCAGTGATGGTATAGATATAAATGCGAACCACCGAGGCCGTCAGACATGTACCATGTGCAATGCCGATAGCAATCAACATATAAATACTAAAAGTCCAATTAAGTCTCTCGCCCGCCCCGTAATCAGAGGAGTGACCAATCCTCATTTACCTCATCAAACATCCCAACTGCGACTAGGGATTTCACAAAATTGAATCACCACTCTCCCCTTCTAGTCAGAGAATCATCACTTACAGTATACATAATTATCCTGCAATAGCAGACAGATGGTAGGGGGCACTATGTTGTGTTGAAGATTCCCAATCATGATGTGTACAAGGTCTCATCAAAAAGTTCCACGACCAAATTTATTATTTCAAAACTAAAGGACAACACGGATGATAATCAAATTTATCCACTTCAAAGTAGCCTCCTCCTGATTCAACACAATAATTCCATCGGCCTTGCAATTTTTGAAGCATCGCTGGTACTCTTCTTTTGGGTAGTATATCAATGGGTGTTTCCTTGATGCTTCTTTCATGCTAACTTAAGGCTCTTACATGCAAACTGTTTAACCTAGAAAAGGTGCGCGCTCTCCATCTACCTGTGCTAGTTCTGTCTGTCTGTATGTCAATCACCGACACGTCACGTTTTTATTCCGATCTTCATAAAACGTAACGACCTGGAAGAGGTAGTCACAAGCAAGACGCCTATTGTTTTTGAGGTCACTAGGTCAAAAGGTCAAAGTCACATAAATTGTAAATTTTCATCCGATTGACTTGATATCTATATAAATAAACAGTACTGTATATAAACCAGAAAAACGCAGGCGGACGGTGAGCCCTCATCGAGGTGAAGCTTCGGTCCCCCCATGTGAGTACTTCTATTAATTACGTATTATTGGACCATGACTATGTCTATTAATTACTGTAGGTGATGTGGGTCAGGCAGCAGAGAAAATAAATGAATATCAGGTTGGAGGGGAATGAGATCAGACAAGGAAATAGGTTTGAGTATCTGGGTGGAGGAGTGACCTGGGATGGTAAGTCTGAGGCAGAGGTGCAGTGGAGGATTCAGGTGGGTGAGAATGTGTAGATGTGGGGGGGGGGGGGGGGATTAATGGCAGACAATGATTTCAAGGAGATTGAAAGGAAAGATTCTGATGTCTTGGGTAATTCCAGCCCATCTTTATGATCTGGCAAATGGTGGCACTGACAGACAACAACAGAAGCTGCAGGTGTGCGATAACAACTGGGTCAGCAGGATTGCGGGAGTGAAGAGGGTGGATAGAAGGAGAATGGATGAACTGAAGGAGGAGATTGGTGTGCAGATGAGATTGACTGGGAGATTGGTGAAATGCCGGCTGAGATGGACTGGACACGGTGCGTATGGGGGAGTGAGAATGGCAAAGAGAGCAGATAGGTGGAGGGAATAAGGTAGGAGGATAAGGGGTAGACCGTGGTTGAGGTTGGAGGATTGTGTGAAGAGGGATATAAGAAAGGTGGGGGTGGTTGGAGGGTGGAGAGAGTTGGCTGAGGACAGTGGGAAGTGGAGGAGTATCCTGGTCAAGGCAGGGCAGAGCTTGGTGACATTGGACCTCACCCCATATAAAGGGAAGAGGAGAAAAAAAAAAGAAATTAGACAATTTAGACTCCTCAAACCCTTCGACCCCTTTCCTATTAGACCTGTAACTACTACTGGAAAATAGCCCTTTCGACCTTTACACCATTTAGACCGCTCTGACACTTTAGATCGCTTTGACACTTTACTGTTTAACTCTTTAGGCCACGTTGACTGTGTGTGTGTGTGTGTGTGTGTGTGTGTGTGTGTGTGTGTGTGTGTGTGTGTGTGTGTGTGTGTGTGTGTGTGTGTGTGTGTGTGTGTGTGTGTGTGTGTGTGTGTGTGTGTGTGTGTGTGTGTGTGTGTGTGTGTGTGTGTGTGTGTGTGTGTGTTTGCGTGTTTGCATGCGTGCGTGTGCAAGTTCAGAGCATAACTCTTTTATAATTTGAGCTTTTCTCATTAAATTTTCACAAACCCTTATGATGAGAATATGGAGAAAAAATAATAATAATTGGATCAAATGTCAAAGGGAAAAGTCACAATACAACAACAACACAACATGCATTTTAAGGCCATTTTCCCTGCTAGAGCGGGGGTTAGCCTTGCGGTCCCCATGACAATCTTCTCCATTTTGCCCTATTTTCTGCATCACCCCTTGTTAACCTCTTTGCCCACATTTCTTCTTCCACCACCTTTAGCCAAGTCTTTCTCGGTCTTCCCCGTCCTCTACTTCCTTCTACATTCATTTCCATCACTCTTCTCAACCAGTCACTTTCATCCTTCCTCAACACATGACCAAACCATCTCAACCTGTTCCTCTTCACAGCATCAATCACAGGCTCTATTCCCATCATCTTTCACAGTCACAATAAGTGCCTTGCGAGATGGCTGGGTTTTTTTATTTCTTCCGTGTTTATTTTTTTACCATTGAGCTTCAGTGTGTCTGTCTCGGCCGTAACTTTTTTACCATTTGAGCTTTTGTCATCAAATTTTTAACAAACCTTTATTGTGAGAATATGGAGAACACTAATTAATAAAACTTGCATTTTTATAGGTGTGATTTTCGTCAATTTCAGTTCAAGTACAAAGTGGATGTGTACGTTTTGTATTCATTTGCATTTTGAGATCCTTTCTGGTTGATTGATCTTTTTTGGATTTAATTGTCGTTAAGTCCTTTCAAAGGAGGTTTACCTATCTTTCTCCCCACGCCTTTAAAAAATAACGTAGGGAAAGAGGGCTATTGTGATCGTTTCCGTCTGTCTGCCTTTCAAACTGTCTCCTCCGAAATGGTTATACAGAAATTCACCAAACTTGGTAGTTATGATAGCCACATGGCGAGAAGTTGTAAGAGTAGTGCCATTTTTGGCCCTCCCTCTGGGGCCCGGGGATACAGTAAAAAGTTTAAATTCCAAAAATTCCAGTGGGTACATTTAAAAAAGAATTAATGAAACTTTGTATATGCAATCAACATTGGAGGATGCATGAAATGTGCAACAATTTTTTGGATTTGACCCCCGGTTCATGCCCCGGAGGGGAAGGGAGGGGGGGTTTAGCAAATTTATCTTCCAGTGTTGTCAATTTTTCCTTTACAACATATCTGTCTTTGATTTTGAACTTTTTTCCCAGTTTAAACAATTTTGTATCGATCCTATCAAGAGTTGTTTTTAAATGTTGCAGAGGTAATACTTTTTCTTTGTTTGCCACAATGTTCAGTATAATTTGCCCTCAGGAAGGTAACTGATGTGGTAATCGTGATTCTTTGTTAAATCAAATTGATTAAATTAATCACAATTACTTAAAATGGTAATTGTGATTAATTTACGGTGCTATTTAAAATGTTTTTTTTTTAGAGCTTGTTCATTTTAATGTCAGCCATAATTTGACTATCTCATCGATTGTCTTCATTACAGGAGAAATTCTTCCATTGTTATATACTTTATATTGTGCTGAATTACTCGTAATACAATTAAATAAATATTCTGATTCTGAATCTCATTCTCATTACATTTGAATTAATCACCTGCTCTTTCATTGAAATTTTAGACCATCTGGATATAATGCTCTTATTTCCTTAATCCAAAAATTTCTCTGTCATTTCTATTTTTCCTTTTTGCACGTCTCTAATCTACCACAGCCGACATTTTCTACAGCTATTCATACAACTTGCTATATCCAGCATCCTTGCACTTGCCTGCTGTTCAGCAAGTGGTCAGCAAGGGACAGTTTTGCACATAATCTATGGGCATTTATTTGTGAGTTACATTGCTGAATAGTCAGTCTCCCACATTTAAGTGCATAGTTTTTTGCATGTTAGCAAGTAGAGGATATAAGACAATTTGTACAAAATGAATTCCTCATCAATGATGGTTAATGCGCACGATCTAGCTGTGGAACAGAGGTGAAACAGCGCTTCATCATCAGGTCGATTCCGAACAAAAATGTAATAAGTTAATGCAACGGATTTCAAAATGCTCCACAAAATCCAGCTCAAAGCATATAAGTGGGTTGTGCATTGCTTTGATTTGAACACCTGTCTATCTAATGCCATGGTGTGATTCATACATTATGTTTGAACCACAAAACACAACATCGTGGTTCAAAAGTGTTTGAACTACAGACGTGTCGAGATATGGTTTGCATGATTTAAATTGAAAATGATGCAAATAAAAGCCAATATTCGATAATCTTCAACATTCTTTAATTTAATACGATTTATATGCTTTTTGAGCTGCATGGTTCTGTCATGATTTAGGGCCCGCAGCACCATTTCAAAAACAAATGTCTCAACACATATGCACAGCAGTCACATTGCTTTGTCGGCAGGGCCCCAGGTCTCACAATAACATGTCTATGGGTGTCGATGGGCTTATATAAAGACTAGTGTACTCCTTATTATAATATTGGTAATTGTTGATGCATTACTGTGCTTAATCCCTAATATTATACATTTCACACGGTACTTCCCATGATGTGAAAATTGGTTGGGGTTCAGGGGGAATTGATCAATAAATAATGCAAATATTACATTAATTGAAAATAGTTATGAAAATGAGTTTTGCATTCACACTTGCACATACTGTAAATGAGCTTTGATAATATGGATCACATTCAAGAAGGTCTCAGTACTCAGTAGTTCTTAAGTATGAAATAATGCAGTCTGCATTGTAGGAGACCAGCATATAGTTGGCTCAATATAAGAAGATATTACTACTCTTTTCTTTTTTTGTCATTGTAAGTATTATAATAATAATAATAATAATTAATAATAACAAAATATCTGTGATTACAAAGTGATCGCCAAGGTATGAATTCCCCCCTACCGGGCTCAAAAATGACCGGAACCTTGAGGGTCACCTGCGACTTACCCTTCACCCATGATCCGATGATGGCCATATTTTTTGGACCACGATATTACCTTAATCTTCAACATTTCGGGATGCAGTGTAAATTAAGAATATATGTGCCCATCTATAATATATCCATAAAACTCAACATCATGAAAATAGGAGGAAAATTATTCAAGTTGTGATCAAAAAGGTGTTTTTTTTGTTAATTAGGTCACAATCTGAAAAAGGTAGGCCAAGGACACGAATCAAATATCAGGTGCACAACTTCAGTGCAGGTCCACTATAATGATGCAAAACGAAGCAGTCTTTGAAATTTTGCATTGGCAAAATTGAGCGATGACAAAAAAACTCGTTTTTTTTCAGACCGCCACTTGATCTTGATCTTTAACCATTTGAGTACGGATGACGTCCAGTGCCGCAACGCGTGAAAAAGTTTTGTGTATGGATGACGTTACTACACGTCATCGACTATAACTATAAATAGATCGTCAGTACGTGGTTGCATTCCCGTACCAAAATGCCAAATTAATCCCGTACCGGGGGTATTTTTATGAAAAAAAAAATCCCGTACTCAAAGGGTTAACTCAGAGGGGTATGATGTAAATTTAGCATAAATGTGACTTGCTCTAAGCTATCTACAAAGGGCAATTTCGTTTTGATTAGACAAACTGTTTTCGTTTCATCTTGCGATCTTAAATCCAAATTTCTTGGGTACATATAAATAATATCAAATTTGACTTCACTGTCCTGGTGTTGGCTTAGCGGTTAGGGTGCCGGCTTGGGATCCTAGGATCCTGGGTTCGAATCCTGATCATCGCTGAATTAATGCCAGGGGGGTTGACTCAGCCTGTCATCCTTCCGAGGTCAGCAAATTGAGTACCAGCTTGCTGGGATGAATGATCATGGTGTGTACCCCGATTTAGAATAGGTACACCGTATCCCTGCGCATCGTTAGAGGCAACCAAGGGTTGGCGTCAGGAAGGGCATCCGGCCATAAAAACATTGCCTCAAACAGGGAACCATGATTGTCATGGGGCTCGCAAGGCTAACCCCCGCCCCAGCGGGGAAAATGGCCTTAAAACGATCATTCATTCATATTCATTGTTCCAATACTTATGGAGGGCACTGTAGATCTGTGGGTCGCTCCTGGGAGATTGATTGGCTGTCTCCGTGCCATGGGCCTGCTGAAGCAGCACTGACCGGGGCTACCCAACAACAACAAATTCATCACAATACTGTAAGTGTACTGTACAAGTATTCTAAGCAAACAAGCTTGTTGATGGTGTTACTTATTTGATTTGATTTTACTCAGTTTTTCTTATTTTCCCATTAAAAGTCTTGGTTTTAATTTAGTAATGATTTTTGGATTTAAATTTGGGGGGTGGGGACGGGGGCTGAAACATTTCTCATTGACTTACACGTTAAAAACTGTTTGTCGTTCACGATTTCACCATTCATTGAGGTTTACAGGAACGTAACCTCAGTGGATGGCGAGGTTTTACTGCATTGTATTTTGAACATGAATCAGAAAACAAACCTGCCATTTAACCATACTTTGTCTCTGAATTTGTCTTGATCGCACATGCGCAGAGAGGAGTAAGATTTTTAAAATTAAAACCTACCTGGCAGTCAAACTAATTTGAAAATCATTCCAAACAGGAAACTTACTGTTTTTAAGGACGCCATACAGGACACGTATAACAGGCATGAATAACTAATGTAACATGTTAGATAGGGTGGTGTAATAGACACTGCCTAAAACAGCAGTAAATTCCTGAATTAATTTATACAACTTTTACAATCTTTATTTTATTTAAATTGAATTATATACTTGAACACTGTGGAACACAAATGGCCTTCTTTGCACTTTGAAACCCCTTCCGTTTAGCAGTACTAGGACATGCGAAATAGGGTGTTGTGTAAAACTGCTTCAATAGCGCTAAACTTCTGGATTTTTTAACGACCTTTAAAATCATTATTTTATTTAAATAATAGTATATACTTGAACACTGCACTGGGAAACATGTTCTCTTCTCCAGACTCTCTAGTTCAGTGGTTTCCAGACTTTTTGGCAGTATGACCCCCTCCACACCACCTCTTTTAGTTTTAACCCTAATGCCCCCCTCATTTTTTAAATTGAAATTATTTTCATTTTGGACACAGTAGAGCGCAGTCAGACACTACACCGCCATGGCCACTGCCTGCTATTGATACTACACTTCCACAGAGATGATTTAAGAATATGAGCACACAGCTCCTTCGGGCTTTTAGTCCAGACAGGAAGTTCTGCGAGTAGGTCCCACCGGCTTTACGTAGTGAAAACGTTAATCCAGCAAAGCGAATTGGTACTTGGCAAGATTGGAGGTCAAGTTCTTTCGAAGCTGTCCATGTGCTCACGCTTTCGAAGTTAAGTAATTTTTTCACAATTGTGTTTTTGTCTTAACGGTATCTATCTTTTGGTGTGTATACTTATAGTGTGTCTTTAGTAAGATTCTCGGTGTTAATTTTTCATACCTGCATACAAAATCGTCAGTTAATTCGTGTCGCGTATTCTGAGGCCTAGTACAGTAGTAGGCTTCCGTGTCCAACCTTGAGGCTTTGTTTTTCTCTCAGCGGTTCGTCGATTGCGCTGCAATTACTTTCGTTCCCTGTTTTTTGTCCCAGTCTTTCACCCCATACTTCCTTGTTTAAAATCTCAACTCAGAAAAAAATATATATACAGTGAAACCTTGACTTACGAGTTTAATTCGTTCTGTGACCGAGCTCGTAACTCAATTTGCTCGTTTCTAAAATTAAATTTCCCCATTAAAATGAATTGAAATGCTATTAATCCGTTCCAGCCCCACAAAAACCACACCAATTTTTTTTGAAATATATATATATAAATATCTCGTACTTTATATTTCACCTGTATGCAGCATACAAGTTGGCAGGATGGCCTGGACTGGAGTTACGCACACTTGACTCTAAACTGTCCAGCCTGGGTTTGAATCCCGACCCAGCTATAACCTGTCATGTCGGTGTTTCACAGGCAGGGTGATTCATCAATGTGTGTACCGCTAAACTGGGCTCCCCGTTTGCGTCCCATTAGTTGTTGGATGTTAAGGATCTCACCGTGTCTTCCACAAAGAGAAGGCGAGCTATCGCCGGCACTCTGAACAAGTTGTGGCCTGGCATGCTCTTCTCCTCTGCCGTTATATACGTCCTCCTCGGCATCGTTTTCCAGAAGAGCCCTGTCTTGTCACAGTTGAAGATTTGCTGGGGGATGTATCCTTCGGCTTCTATCAGTTCGGCAAAAGTTATAATAAAATCTTCAGCTGCCTTCACATCCGAGCTTGCTGCCTCACCATGCCTGACGACGGAGTGAATGCCGGTCCTCTTCTTAAAATTATCAAACCATCCCCGACTGGCTTTGAATGACTCTTCCGATGCCTCGTCCGTTGATGTTCCCGCCGTCTGCTGCACCAAATCCCCGTAAATGTCTCGTGCCTTCTCACAGATGATGCTCTCGGTCACGGTATCTCCTGCGAGCTGCTTCTCCGTCAATCACACAAACAACAACTTCTCCATCTCTTCATGGACAGAGGTCCGGAGCTTTGAAATAATCTTAACGCCCTTGGCTGGCGCTATAGCCTTTATCGACTCCTTCTGCTTCAAAATCGTACATATCGTAGAAGTACTACGATCGTACTGCCTCGCCAAGTCGACAACACGCACACCTCGCTCATGTTTTTCGACGATTACGTGTTTTATATCCAAGCTCGCTCGCTCGTAACTCAGATCTCGGCTCGCATCACAAAGTAAAAAATCGACCGAGCGACGGCTCGTATCTCGGAAAACTCGTAAGTTGGTGCACTCGTAAGTCAAGGTTTCACTGTATATATATTTCCTTCTCTGCTCTTATTCGTTTATTCGTTGTTCTTATTTGTTCGTTCGTTCTTCGACCACGTTGTTTGTGATCACGTGATCACGTCGTTAAAAATGTTTAAACTTTCCCCTGAAGAACTGTATTCTGTCGTATATTATAACACCTTTTTCTTCTTCTTCTATAAAAGGATGCTTTCGACTTGCTCACCAAATCTATTCATTCCAAAAAAAAATTCCATCTCTTACAGTTCCTCTTTTCTACATTCCCGAAACTCTCCTGCACTCCACGCCTCCTTCAGCGTCCTCAAACGTATTTTTGACTCAAAGGTCTCAAGAAACTCATTTTGCAAAAAATGTTCGTTTCCCATTAATCGTACACTTTTCAAAATCCAATCTCACCCCTCCCCTCCAAATCTTCCCCATCACCCCTTCCCTCCAAAACTTCCCCATCACCCCTCCCCTCCAAAACTTCCCCATCACCCCTCCCCTCCAAATCTACCCCCTTGCCCCTCCCCTCCAAATCTTCCCCATCACCCATCTCTTTCAAATATTCCCCCTTGCCCCTCCCCTCCAAATCTTCCCCATCACCCATCCCTTTCAAATCTTCCCCCTTGCCCCTCCCCTCCAAATCTTCCCCATCACCCCTTCCCTCCAAAACTTCCCCATCACCCCTCCCCTCCAAAACTTCCCCATCACCCCTCCCCTCCAAATCTACCCCCTTTCCCCTCCCCTCCAAATCTTCCCCATCACCCATCTCTTTCAAATATTCCCCCTTGCCCCTCCCCTCCAAATCTTCCCCATCACCCATCCCTTTCAAATCTTCCCCCTTGCCCCTCCCCTCCAAATCTTCCCCATCACCCCTTCCCTCCAAAACTTCCCCATCACCCCTCCCCTCCAAAACTTCCCCATCACCCCTCCCCTCCAAAACTTCCCCATCACCCCTCCCCTCCAAATCTATCCTCTTGTCCCTCACCTCCAAATCTTCCCCATCACCCATCTCTTTCAAATCTTACCCCTTGCCCCTCCCCTCCAAATCTTCCCCATCACCCATCCCTTTCAAATCTCCCCCCTTGCCCATTCCCTCCTAAACTCCCCCCACACCCCTCCCCTCCGAGACTCTCCCTCGCTCCTCCCCTCCTAGACTTCCCTCTCACCCCTCCTCCTCAAAGCGTCCTCCCCGCTTCTTCCCCCTTCCAACTTTCACCTTCATCTCCCCCAACCTTCTGCCTCGCTCTTCCCCCTCCTCAAATAACACCTCACTGTGCCTCACCCAATCACCATCAAACCTTTTGTCCGCCCCATTCTTCCCTTTCTCCAAGCTGTTCTGAAATCTCTGACACATCTTCAACAGTTCTCCCTACCTCTTCCTCCTCTTCCACATCTTACCCTTCCCCTCCCCTCCCTGTTCTGTATCCGATGCTCCCCCTTCCTCTTCATTAACGGTGTGGACCTCAAACATCCAGGGCCTTCGCTCAAGCTTGACTGATCTCTCCATACAGGTTGCTTTTGACAAACCAGACGTGATCTGCTTAACAGAAACTTTCCTCCTTCATGATGTCTCTGATTCCTTGGTATCTCGCCCAGGTTACTCCCTCCTCCGGTATGATAGACCTGAGCCTCGTCCTGGAGGTGGGGTTGCTATCTTTATAAAAAAAACTCTCTTCCTCACTCGCCCTGCACTGCCCTCTCTCCACCTCACCCCCAAGAATACCTTTGGCTACGGCTGCCCCTTCGCTCCCACCTTTTGTTCATATGTGTGTTGTACCGTCCACCAAACAGTGATGACTCCATCTACATCTCGCTGTCTGATAATATGGACCAACTTCTATCTACCCATCCCAACTCTCTCTTCCTCATATGTGGTGATTTCAATTGTCACCATGCCAGTTGGCTGGGTGTAGGTACCTCTCTCACCAGTCATGGCTCTTCAGCAAAGGACTTCTGCGACTCACTGGGAGTGACACAATCTGTCAATTTCCCGACCCGGATCTCAGTCAATGGAGCATCTTCTCTTCTGGACTTGGTTATGACTAACTTCCCTGAAAATGTCTGCTGCTCTTCTTCTGCTCCAATCGGCTCATCTGATCATGTGCTTGTTAAAGTGGACATCTCTCTGACCATTCTCAGAGAGCCTCCTCAGCGTCGACGAGTCTGTCATTTCACTCAGGCCAACTGGCACGGTCTTCAAGCAGCCATCAATCATCTGGACTGGTCTCCCATCTCTACCGCCTCTGACATCAACGCATCCTGGGAATTCTTCTGAAGTAAATTGCTCTCATGCACAGATTTATCCCATCTCGTCTTCAGTTGTCATACCCTTCCTCCCGTCCATGGTACACGGAATCTTGTGGTGAGGCTGTTGCCCAGAAACAACTTGCTTTCGTCTCCTGGAAAGCAAATCCAACGGAAGGAAATCTCATTTTCTTTCACAAAGCCCGAAACAAGTGTGTCCACCCTCAGGAGAGCCAGGAAACAATATCTCTCTGTTCTCAAGACCGAACTCTCTTATCTGTCTCCCTCTTCCAAATCCTGGTGGCATCTGGTCAAATCTGTTTCTGGTGTTTGTTCCCCCTCCATCCCCTCCCTCACCTCAAACGGCTACACGGCTGACCGCACGTGAAAAAGCTGAATGCCTCAACTCTGTGTTTGCCTCTAAATCTTGTGTCCCAAACCCATCCCTCTCTGTACCCACCATACCCAGTCGTACCCAGCTGCTCCTGGACTCTGTGTCCTTTCCTCCTGACAAGGTGGAAAAGTTTCTGTCAACCCTCGACTCTGATTCTGCAACTGGACCTGACGGCATCAGCCCACGGGTCCTAAAATCCTGTTCTTCCGCTCTTTCACTCCCTCTCTCTGTTCTCTTCACCCTCTCTTTTGCTCAAGGTCATCTGCCATCTGCTTGGAAATCAACCAACATCACCGCCTTGCACAAAAAAGGTGCAAAAACAGATCCTAGCTACTACAGACCAATCAGCCTTTTCCCAATTATCAGCAAAGTCATGGAATCCATCATTGCTTCAGATATGACATCTTTCCTCTTCTCCAATGGCTTGATCTCTGATCATCAATTTGGTTTCAGACCTGGTCACTCTACTCTGGACATGCTGCTTCTGCTTTCTCAACAATGGATGGAGGTCCTCAATGCCAAACAGGAAATTAGAGCTGTCTCCCTTGACATATCACGTGCCTTCGATACGGTCTGGCACCCCACTCTGCTCACCAAACTCTCCTCCTTTGGTATCCATGGTAATCTCCACGCATGGCTGGTGGACTTCCTCTCTAGTCGTAGTCAACGTGTGGCCCTGAATGGGTTTCTCTCATCTCCTCTTTCTGTTCAGGCTGGAGTTCCCCAAGGCAGTGTTATGGGCCCTGTGCTTTTTCTGGTCTTCATCAATGATCTCTCTGACTCTCTTGAAAATCCTCTGTATCTCTTTGCTGATGACTCTACTCTCTGTCGCTCCATTCCTCATCCCTCAGATCAGCAGTCTGCAGCCTCCTCACTCTCTGCAGACCTGGACAAAATCACAGACTGGGCAAACAAGTGGAACATGTCTTTTAATCCTGACAAATCTCACACTCTTACGATGTTTCTCCGAAAAGACCGATGGACAACCCTCCCATCCACTTTCTGAATAATCCTCTCCAAGAAGTTCTGTCACTCAAGCTTTTGGGTCTCACGATCTGCCATGATCTTTCCTGGGAAACCACATTTCAAATCTGGCCTCCAAAGCCAGTCGCCGACTGGGCATCCTCCATCGTGCGAAGTCCTTCTTTGGCACACCTGAGCTCCTCACCACATACAAGGCTTTCATCCACAGCTCAATGGAATACTGCTCTCCCCTCTGGGCTGGTGCTCCTGCCTCACACCTAGCTCGTCTTCACGCTGTTGAAACCAAAGCGTTCAGAATCATTGGAATCTCCCGCAATGAAGCTAACTCCAAGGGCCTTTCACTCACTCACCGCAGGCAGGTTGGTGGTCTTTCCATCTTCTACTGACTCCTCTCTGGCCTTGCCCCCCAGCTCTCTCTGGGCTCTGTCCCCCAAATATTCCTACAGGTCGCACAAGATCTGCCTGCAACCCTCTTATGGTTAAACTGCCAAAATCAAGATTCTCTGCTCACCTTCACTCCTTCATTCCTCTTTTCTCCCACCTCTGGAACAAACTCCCTCACTCTCTTCAATGCCACTCCACCCTCCAGGTCTTTAAAACAGCTGTTCACCACCATCTCTTATCTTCCCACATCCAAAACCTTGATCTTTTCTAGCCCTGCTAATTTCACCCCAAATCCACTTTTTTGAAATACCAACTTCTGTCCGGGAAGTCCTTGGTGTCCTTGTGTTTTATACTTCTCCCCCACCCCCCCTTTACCACGCCTCCTCCCCCCAAGCCCTCTCCCTCCCACACATCTCCCTGCTCTCAAATGTTATGTTTGTGTGCTTCCTCTTCTCTCCCCATCTTGTCTTCCGCTCCCTCTTTTTATATATTTTGTTTGTCTGGTTGATTTGTTTGTGAAATAAATGTTAGCTCTTTCACGAGCCTCGATTCAGTATACCAAAAAAAAAAAAAATGCATGGGAGATGCTGACGCCACGATTACTTTTTCCAACAATGATTCCAACATCCTCTTACCACCACCAAGGCAAGGGAAAACCTAGCTTCTACTGTTTAGTTGTTTTTCGTTTACAAATACATTAGTTGTGGTATTATTCACAGGTGGCAGCACACACGGAGCTGGCGCGATGTTTGAACGTCGATGGGGTATTGCAAGGCAGAGAACGTTGGTGTTCCTAGAAATGTCTAGCTTAATGTATCAAATTTTGAATATTTAAGTCGAATTCGACATTAAAAATGTTTTTTTTCTCACATGGCCTCACACCCCCACCCCCGGGCCCACCTCGCCCCCTTTCCCCCACCCTCAGTTTGGGAATAACTGCTCTAATCAAATAAATGCAGTACACAGCAATAATTGAGGCGTGCATAATTCCTATATCCTCAGATTTACCTCGGTGAGGGAATTATTTTACGTTGAAGCATTTTCACAGTGGTTATGTAGGTAAAACATTGCTTATTTTCTCAATGCTGGTGTCTTTCACCTGTTTAATGTTAATAGCAGCACATTTTAAATTCGCTGATCTTGGCCATTTCTCACACTTCCTCTGTTGACAGGTGAAGTGGTTGAAAAACGACATTGTCATCGACCCAGCCAAGGACCCTAACTTCTACATCACAGTGGAGCACAATTTGATAATAAAGCAGGCTCGAGTTGAGGACACGGCCAACTACACTTGCCTGGCCAAAAATGTGGTGGGCAGTCGGCGCAGTTCGACAGCTCTGGTCATTGTTTATGGTGAGATACTATAGAAAACCACCGAATAGCGTATTTTTTGTATTTTTATTCATCTCCGGAGGAGAAATGAAAGTGTGAGATGCTGGAAAGAATCTCGAATCTCAATGTATATGTTTTGGATTGAATGATAATTTATTGTTTTAGAACTTAAGCAGAGTTCATTTGTTCCTCTTTTTCCTGCCTGCGGAATCGACTTCCACTTCCTCTTCAATCTCATGCTTCCCTGCAGGTCTTCAAGACAGCTGTTCTCCACCATCTCAGATTATCCTCAATCCTAAACCATGATCTTTTCCACTAGTACAGGCAATATATGACATAACCTAACCAAAATTGCAACAGAAAATGTTTCAACAGTTATTTATTCATCAAGTTGCTCTTGACAGCATATGAAATTTTTTTAAGAAGTACAAATTGGGGAATGTGCTGAAATCTATTTTTCAAAAAAAATAAAATTTTAATCACATTTGTTGTATTATTACTTTAACATATTTAAATGGCTTTACATATATTAGCTGATGTTTGCATCTACATTGTAATTGATCTGTTTGGACTTCAAGAAGTGTTGGAGGTCACGTACGCACCCAATGCAGTAGTACACATGATGATTGGCAAAGCCTTTGCTAGAGCAGTGCAAGCTCATTCCCTAGTCGACGCAGTACTCCTTATCCAAGACCTTCTTGAAGTGCCTCTCCATCAGCACCTTCAAGACACAAATGATGTGGAATCACACACCTGTGGATGCACCGTGACCAAGGCAACAACATCAGCAGTGCACCAAGAGGCTGCAATTGTTTCAACGGGCAGCCCTGACCTGGATGAAGTTCATGTCCTCTCCAAGAGGCTGATGGAGAGGTCTTTTTATACAGTGGAGATATGCAATGCAGACATCCTAACTAGATTCAAGGACCTCATCAAAACCAAAATCCATTCATTGAAATTGACAAAGAACTGCTGCACTCTGGCTACAGTACATTGGTTATGGTGGATATTCCTCAGAAGTTTATCAGAGCAGAAAAAACTGGCAAATTGGCTACATATTGAAGTGGTCTCGGAAATGCTCCCCTTCCTGGCAGCATCTGGGCATAACATCTACATACACAAAATTGCTCGAGTGTATGTGCTATGGATGTCCAAGCTTCAGGGGGCACATCCACATGTTTACCGACACTTCAAAGAAGGCTACCATGTTATCAGAAGAAGTGATTGTCTATGGGCTGGCCTGTCCTCAGATCTAATGGAGCAGTTGATGATGAGAAGTATGAAAACCAGTGCTGGACTCATGAGAGGGCGAGGAATGACAGAACAACAATGTTTTACATGGCTGATTTCCATGCAGGCTTGCTCAAAAGACAACAATTCCATGCAGGAGCTAACAGGGGTGAACTACAACACAGCGGAGCAGAACAAGGACATGACACAGTCTAGACAAGCACGAGGCATGAAAGGCACGCACACAGTTCTTAGCTATCTGCAGGAAAGAAACCCCTTCAGCTCTGATCAAGACTTGCGTGATATCTCCACAGGCGTACATGCGACAACTCGGTCGATGTTGACACATCGAAAGCCATTAGAAACATCATCCTGACCAATACGAATGGAAAAACTGTTGCTGAGTTCACATTCAAGAGGAAGGATCAGGCCGTCACATTAGGCACAAAATTTTCAGTCATGATTGATGGTGATAGTGTTCAAATGCATCCTCAACTTTTCCAGTGACTGATGCTTGCTGCAAAAACATCAAATGACCTGGAATCAATCTTCCAATTTGAATTGTGCAGCTTTTCCCCAGCCTTGTTCGATTTTGCGCTGCTACTCCAAGTACCACAGAAGCCAGTCCTGGCGGATGCCGTCTGGCCTCTCATGGTACCTAACATTCCAGGAATAACAGGCGAAGTCCAGCACTTATTGGATGGTGGGGCACTACTTCATCCTGTGGACATGTGCATCTACGTAAAATGAGACGTGCTTGGTAGACTAACTATGTAACAAAAAAGTATGGAAAATCCATTGTGGTGTTTGATGGGTATGATGGTACATCCACAAAGGACATGACACACCAGAGACAACTGTGACATTCAATGAGGACTTGCACTTTATTTTGAAGAATGATCAATTCCTGGCAAACAAAACAAACAAGAAGACATCATGCAGAGCATGTCACTTGCAAAGTCCACACCTCTCCCCCCCCTCCCCCCCCCCCCTCCCCAAAAAAACTTGCCATGGACACATCAAATTGTCCATTTCATTAAGATTAAAATTGACGATCTTGATCAAAGTTCGGGTCAATCAGTTAAAAATTAAATGAAATTAAAATTGATGATTTTTAACTCAACTGGCCTACTGTCCAGTTGAGTTCATCACATATTGAACCCTCCGGCGTCCGTCGTCTGTCGTCGTCGTCGTCGTCGTCTATCGTCTGTCGTCCGTTAACTTTTCGACGTTAACACTCCAGCGTCCACAAATATCAACCGATTCTGATCAAACTTGACATGCAGTATCCTTACCCCAAGGACCAGGTTGGTATTACATTTCAGCCCGATCCGTTGAAAAATGGCCTCCATAGGCCGCCATATTGTTTTCAGCTCCAAAACGACGTTAAGACTTTAACGTCCACAAATATTTATGGATTTTGATCAAACTTGGTGTGTGAGACTCTTACCACACAAGGTAGGTTGCTATCGCATGTCAACCCAATCTGTCACAAAATGGCCGCCATAGGCTGGCATATTTTTTCAGCTCTGAAACGACATTAACAATCTAGCATCCACATATATTGACGAATTTTCATCAAACCTGGCATATGAGACCCGACCTACTTTAAAATTGTCCAGTCAGTTCAGTTGAGTTCTGCTTCCCTGGAAGCTCTAGTTATTAGATGAAATTGATGATTTTAGAAGTTTGACCTTGAGTTGGCCTTTGACCTATTGGCCTCTAAAATAGTTGGGTTCCCAATTCAGTGACTCAATATGCAAATGTTGTTCAATTTTTAAGTCAATCGGATGCAAAAATGACAATTTTATAAAGTTGACCTCAAGATTACCTTTGACCTCGAAATCAATAGGTTTCTTCCTTATGACCAACTATACCATCTGGTGAAGTTTCGTGAAGATCGGTTTAAAATTGTGATCTGTAGGATGATTGACCAACAGACAAACAGACCGAATATTGCACAAGACCAACCAATATACTTGAAAAACCTTCGCTTTTGCCAGTGTTACATATTTATGTGAATGTATGTGAATTACCATTCAGGTCTTTGCTTATCCATGTGTAATAGATTAAGGGTTGTTGTGGTTGGAGGGTCAGGAGCCCTTCTGCAAAGTGTCCGGAAACGGAAGTGACCGGAAACGGAAGAGAAAAGACACGAGGAAGAAAAAGGACGAGTATTCTTCTTCCTCGCCCCGCTCCGACGAAAGGTGGGATTGATTGAGCCGTGTGGAAAAGCGGCGTTCCCGAGCCCGTCTGGCAAGAGGAGTTACCGGGACGGATACCTGCCCGGTGGACGTCAAACTGTCGTGTGGCCGTGCACCGACCCAGCGTTTGGCACCGTTCGCGACACCGTCTAAAAAGACGCGTACGGGTCGCCCGTTGGGGCCTAACACGCCTTGCAAGCGGCGTGGGGCTTTTGGCTTGCTTTCCCGTACCCGCTTCGCGTGGCCACGAGGGGCTGCAGCCGGGGTGCCGGGTACGATACCTGCCCGGTGGAAACACGTCCACCCGGGGTTCGTTCAACCGCCCGAGTGCGGCGACGCCGACCATCATCTTGGTCAGGAGGGGCCCAGAGACATTGTGCGGGACCGAGACCCAAAAGGGGGTCGTGAGTACTCACGGGGACACACACATATAAGATGGCCATCTTAATCATAGGGAATTGATTGTGGATTGGGAATTGTTGATGGTGGTTTATTGTTGATTGCTCGGGGAAAATCTCCGTGGTTGTATCATTGAAATTGTATGGTATCATTACCATTGAAAAATATCCTTGAACATCAGTTGTCTCTTGGGTGGAATTCATATGGATTGCGTGGCGAAAGCGCATATATAATATAACTTTCTGGCGAAGTTCCTCTCACGGTCCGGGGGTCACCGAGACCAGGTATTCACCGAGGGGACCACGTAACACCAGTAACAAGCAGTGCTTTGTCAAGATGATTCGTGACAAGTTACAGAATGTCAACTGCAAGACACATCATGCTTCTGGCGATGCTGATCTCCTAATGGTACAGTAAGCCGTGGAGTCAGCGACAATGTCCAACACTGTACTGGTAGACAATGATACAGATCTGCTAATCTTACTGATTTACCGCACCATCTTTCGTGACATGTGACCTATTTTCTCACCCGAGCCAAAGAATGACATGAAGAAAGCGAATGTGTGGAAGATGAAGGATGTCGAGCAAAAATTAGGCCCTGATCAGTGCGCCAACATTCTCTTCCTACATGCTCTTCTCAGATGCTACACTACATCCCACATATATGGCATAGGAAATGGAGCTTCCTTCAAGAAATTCGACTACAGCAGCAACTTCTGTGAACAAGCCAAGGTATTTGACACAATCAGTATCAACGCATGATGTTGTACCTACGGGAAGGATGCTCTGTTGTGTCTATATGACTCGGAGCCCACAGAAGACCTGAAGTCACTGCGATACGAGCTTTTTTGCGAGAAGATTGCGACCAGAACTTCTCATGTCAGCCACACACTTAAGCAGCAGCAAAATAACACAGTCTTGGCGTCTACGACCACATCCAACAGTGGAAGGGAAATGGAAATGAGATTCAGCCAGAAGAGTGGGGATGGAGAGCGATGGAAGGCTTGTTCCAGTGCAGACTGACTTAGAACCAGCTCCTGAAGAACTCCTTCGGCTGATCAGATGCTGATTGAGATGATGCCAGACAGATTGGCTGATCAGATGGCTGATCAGATGCCAGACAGATTGCGCATGTATGAGGTGCACGTGCAGGAGTCATGACGTAGAGTGTCCCGCTGCTTGTGGCAACTGCAGAGGATCTGGATGTTCGAATTCAACGCACTCTGCTTGCTGTGAAGACTAAGATGTAGCTGAATATGCAGACTGATTTATTGAAGTAAGAGAAAAATCTTTAAATGTATGATAGGTAGAGGAGGAAAGGGAGGGGTCACTGATACAATGCACAGTTTCAAATATGTCGTTTATCATGATGGCGAACATCAATTGGTTCATGAAATTTTCGCTCAGAATAAGCTTTAGCGTTGTGTAAAATGTATTGAAAAGTGACGCTTAGGGTGGTGTCAAATAATACATATTTTAAATATTTTCCACAATTTGGATTGCTTCAGAGTTTTCTTGTTATATAATACACATTTATTTGTATAAAACAGTTGAAAGATTTTCTGTTGCAATTTTGGCGAGGATTGTTCTTTATTTTGCATAGAATGCCTGTACTACAGTATACCCTCGTTAACCCCACCCGAATACTTCCTTTTCCAATTTTCCTGTTTTCCCTCCTTGGAGTTTCTTCTGTATCCGTCTTGTCCACCACATGCATCGTCGGTATCCATCTTGTCCACCACATGTTTTGCGTCCTGTTTTTAGCTCACCTGGAACGAAGTTCAGGGGAGCTTATGGGATGGCACGTTGTCCGTACGTCAGTCCGTCACCCCGTCCGTAAACACTTGAAACTTCTTTTCCGAAACCGCTGATGGGATTGCGACCAAATTTGGCACGAGTGATATTTGTTATGTTGTGACTAAAGTTTGTTCACGGCATTAAAAAAAATCGGGGTCTAAGGGAGTTTACCGGGGGTCAAAGTGGGTCCATCTTTTGGACCTCAACCTTCATCATCCGTGATGTACCAATGTTTGTTCAAGGCTTTGGAAAAATTGCGGTCTGAGGAGGGTGGGAGGGGGAGGGGTGTTCCCCCCCAAAATAGGTATTTTTTTCGTTTCTTTGTTTCTTATCATTATGTTAGTACGATTCTACATGCTGCCCTGTCTTCGAGCAAGCATTGAAATTGGTTTAAAATACCTTTAGTCAGTGCAGTATACCTTTTATTCTACCAGGTGAGCACCAGGGGTATTGCCACTATCTTTGGCTATTACGTCCTGATCCGTTCAGTGCACTAGCTCTTCCCCGAACCTCGACTAAGTATACAAAAAAAAGCGACTTAGATGTATGGGCACAGTAAAGGGTAATGCCTTTTTAACCACATGTTACGTTTACTTGTTTGCTGTTACTGCAGTATACAAACACAAAGCTCATTATTTGTTGACTTCAGGATCAAATCCCATGTACAATATGTCCGTTGTCTGCTAATATAATTTATTCCCTGTAAAATTGGATTGATGTCTACCAATGTTCTCATCTTGTAG
The DNA here is from genome assembly GCF_964187855.1 of Myxine glutinosa. NCBI lineage: Eukaryota > Metazoa > Chordata > Myxini > Myxiniformes > Myxinidae > Myxine > Myxine glutinosa. Next base: position 55,797,050 of record NC_136268.1, read on the forward strand.
ATGACGTTTGTATTTGAAAGAACTCGACTTGAAAATACTGTTCGAGATCACTGCAAGAAAATGTCATTACTCAACCTGGTGCATTCTTTTTCTATTCTTTGCAATTGGGGGCCATTGCACTTCAGTGAATTTTCAATTTAATCTCTCCATCTTGTATTTCATCTTCCCATGCTTCTTATAGGTCTTTCTTTAGGTTTACAGTTTGTAATTATTATCACTCATTGTTTGTCTCCTTTTCCTCCTATGTTTCCAGGCCAATTTCATTTAAATTTTTCTTAATTGTCACAAATATGTCGTTTTTTGTTGTTGTTTTTTTTCACTTTTTCTTGACTGATCCATTGGCTCTTCTTCTGCCAAGACGGCATGGTTCTTCAGACACGTCAACCTTTGCTCCATCTGATTTGTAAGAGGCCATGTTTCACTACCATATGTCATTGTTGCATGTTTTCAAACTCAAAAGCAGTTTAATTTTCATTGTTACCTCCGCCACCAAAGGTGGTTGAGGGTTATGTTTTAACCCCTGTATGTTTGTCTGTCTGTCTGTCCGTTTGTGAACAAGATATCTCAAAAAGTTGTGGATGGATTCGGACGAAATTTGCCAGAGATGTAGCGTATGTGACAAGGACGAAATGATTAGATTTTGGTGAAGATCCTTATTCGGATCCGGCTTCTAGAATTTTTAAGTGACTCTTCACCATTGGGAGACAGGGCCAAAAACGATACATAGTGCGATATCTCAAAAAGTTATGGATGGATTTGGATGAAACTTGGTGGACAGGTTGTGTGTGTGATAAGGAAGAATCAATTCAATTTTGGTGAAGAATATTTTTACATTATATTATAAATTCTGTATTGTGATTTTCTGGTCTACTCTACTTCTGGAGTTATGATAAAACTTGGTGGATGAGTTGGGTAGGTGGCAAGAACAAGCCGATTCGACTTAGGTTAAGGTTCGGATGCAGATTTGGCCTATCAGTGAGATACAAAACGTACACTGCTCACCAGGTGGAGGTATGCTCTCTACTGATTGCCGTTCTAGTTTATTTTATTTTATTTCCCCAAATTCTCTCCCTTCACCTCAAGTCTGTTTTTTCAGTTTTTCAAAGTGATGCATTTTAATAATTATGAATCAAACTAGGTCAATGTAATCATTTGTTCCTTCAATTTCACAATGATAAATTTGAACTTCTTACGTTCTTGCACATTGGATTAACTTTTTTTTTTTGTGTTATTCTTTTCTTTTGTCCAATCTGACTCTTCAAATTTAGCTCTTCCATCGTGAATTTCATTTTGTAAAAATTGTTTGAAATTGCAGTAATTTCGTCTCTGAATCTTCTTCGGTTGTTTTGCCTTCTCTGTAGACATTAAATTACTCCTTTATTTTTGCCAATTTAGCTGTTGAAACACCTTCCAATCAACATGTAGCAAAAAAATTTGGGTAGATTGTATCACCTTATCTTGGCTGCCTCTTTTGATCTTGATCTTGTCTACTTTTCTGCAGTTTGAATGTCACTGTCCACCATTATATACTTTGCTTTTATTTGTTGATATATCTGCAGGTGTTGTTTCGGTGATGTAGTACCTGTATAATGCCATTTGTTTCCACATTGCTCGAGGTTTTTTTTCATAATCAATAAATGTGAGGCATAAGACCAATTTATATTCTCTAAAAAAAATTTTTTTTTACACAAGTTGATGTATTGTTTGAAGGCTATCATCTATTGTTGAGCATACATTTCTAAAACTTAGTTTTGGTTGGTTATTGTTGGTTCCCATGGTTGGTTATTGTTCAGTTGAATTGTGAGTCCATTGTTTGTAAATTTTGTGTGCTGTTTATAAATATTAGAGAGCAAGCTAATTGGAAGGTGATTCTTCAGGTTCCATTTTGTCTTCTTTTCGTGGATTCATACCAGGTCTAAGTTGGTTTTTTTTCGTCATAATTCTGGGGATTTTTTTTCTTCTTCCTGGCACTTTGTAAATTGTTTTGCCAATTTTCTGTGGAACAGTTCACCTCTATCTTTGATTGCATATATAACAACTTCATCTTCTCATGGGACTTTCCTCTTTCATTTTACCCTCGCCAGAGGAGAGGGTATTGCATTTAAGTCAATTTGTTTGTTTGTTACTTGCCGGAATAGATTCCGGCAAGTTTGTTGGTTGTTTGGTTTGTCTGTCTGTTTGTCTATCTGTCTGTTTGTGCATAGTACTATGTCTACATCATTGCACATAGCATCACCATACTTTACACACATATTTGCCTTGCCCTGGAATAGAATGTGCCCAATTTTTAACTCTCTAGGCCCAAGGTCATGCTCAAGGTCACCCAAAATGTGAAAATCGTGACCGCAGCGTAAAGCCGGGGCGAGGCGGAGTGATACAGCGGAAGGATTCGACGGTTTAAATGAAGCCGCGATGAGGCGGATTTACATTGGGACCTTCAATCCTGATTTCATTACCTCCGCCACCAAAGGTGGATGGAGGTTATGTTTTCACCCCTGTCTGTTTGTCCGTTTGTTACTTGCCGGAATAATATGTTGGTTCGTTGGTTACTTGCCGGAATAGATTCGCCGGAATAGATTTTGGGTGGTGATGGGGCTTCAAGCCAGATTTTAATCTTACAGCTACCATGGTGGTGCTCGCCGTCACTGCGATGCGAAGTGAAAGACGCCTCAGAGCCGTCACATTTACAATCGCTATGTCGTATGTACTCCCGATACGCGTTTCCTTCATTGTAAAAACTGCCAAGTCAACAGTTAAAAGGATTTTGAGCCGATAGGTGTTACGGCTTTGGCAAGATTGATGGAGACAGCGATCTGTTAGCTTATACACCGCCCAAATAGCTATTTGTAATTCTCTCATGTAGGGATTAAACCCACGCCGTTTGAACTTTGGCAGAGGTCATTATTTACTTTTAATGATGTTTATATACGAATCAAAAAGAAGATAATTGGTTTTGGGTCGTCCTTTCCACATATCTCGTGGGATTGTGCGTTGGAGAGACGACCGTGATGGCGGGGAGTGGTTTGCAAATAAAAAAAAAGTACATTCCGGCAAGTCCTCGGTCTCTGACCGATTTTTCATCTGTTTGTCTGTCTGTTTGTCTGCACAGAATAAATATGATTTTCTCTACAACCGTTGGCCCAATTGACAGGAATTTTTCACCGTAGGTGCAGCTCCTCCTGTGGAATTTTTAAAATGATAATTATGATGTCATAGGTCATGTGGTATGGGCGCCATCTTGGAAAAACCCGAAAAAATTTGCACCTCTATGTCTCCAAAAGCACTGCATAGAAAAAAAATGAGACATGGTGGGACATTAAGCTGGGGGTCCATATGCTAGTCTTGGTTACAGGTGGACAGTAAAGATCACATGGTGTGTCTTTTATGAAGAGTCGGCAAGTGATGAATCACCAACACTTTAATTGAGAAGACTTCCATGGCACGAAAAGACAGCAAACGGACATGTAGCCGATCCCCATCGACTTTCGCTTCAATTGCCCACCCACTTCTGGCCTTGTTCTCCCAACCTATTCTAAAAACAAATCATTCATGCAGCTAATACCAATTAAATTGAATTATCGCCCTTATTACAATAGCTCACACTCACGACAAGTGACTTAAAAATAAGGGCGATGTCGCTGGGATCACCTGGTAGAACCGTGGATGACCCACAAAAAATGTAACTGAGAAGAAAGTAAATACCTATTTTGGGGGGCATCCCCATGATTTTTTAAATGCCGTGAACAAACTTTAGTAGATCAGAGGTGATAAAGGTTGTGGTCAGGTTTCATCGAAATCGTGTGTGTAGTTTCGGAGAAGAAGTTTCGAGCATTTACATACAGCCTGACTGACTGTCCGACTGACTGATAGACACTTCACGATGCTAATATCTCCCCTGAACAATTTTTGTTCCAGGTGAGCTAAAAATAGTTGATACTGAGAAATGATTATTTTTTCAATGCAGATTCCCCCCCCCCCCCCCCCCCCCCCCCCCCCCCCCACTTTTTGGATGCAAAGTCGAGGTTTGTGGAAGAGTTAGATCACAGAATGGATCAGGACGCATCAGAACAAAAGGAACATTACAAGGAGATGGTGGAAACACACCAACAGCAGAGGTGAAGGGCAAAAGAGTTGGGAGACTTCGACAAATAAGGGATGTGGGGAGGAATGAGGTGTAGGGGATGATGCACTGGGTGGACAAGATGGATACAGAAGCAAACTCTTTGGAAGGAAAAACTTTAAATTTGGAAATGGGTGTGCTTTGAGGTTGGGAGGGGAGGGGTTTGCATCGTAATAAATGATCATAGTTTTGGATAGGTGATGGTCTGCGATAGTGGTTGACAGCTGTCTTGAAGACCGAGAGGGGAGAATGAGATTGAAGAGAATGTGGAAGTTGCTTCCACAGGTGGAAAATAGAATGCAGGTGAGCAGTGATTCTGGATTTTGTGAGTTTCACCAGAAGGTGGTTGATTGTGGACCGCGTTGGTGACCTGGGTGGCAGGGGTAGCAAGGAAATTTGTGATGTTATGCAGTGATGAAAGAAGAAATGAAGTCTCGCAACGAATCATCAGTGGTCCTTACTGTCATGCTAGAGCTCTGTTCCAGAGCCAAATACAAATGCTGAACATATGTCACACAAGACACAAGATGGGCTTTTTGTGCGCAGGGGTGGGACCAGTTGACTGTGATCTCCTTAGTGGTGTTGTCCTCGGACCCGTGCCAAATTCATATCTTCACCCACCCATTGCAATGGGCCGTACCACTTTATGGAGGCATAGAACACCCCTGTTATGGAATGCAACCAGCAGTTTCACTTCACCACAATAGTGAAAGCGCAAGTCTAAGGCAACATGTATCTATGTGCAGAAGCAATAAGCTTGACTATTCTACAGTCCACGAGATTACCCAGAATATGTCACGCTCATCACGGTATGCAAAACTCATGGAATCAAGTGTGTGTGTGTGTGCTTCAATTCCATCGTCATAAAAAACTGGCTGAACAAGTACAGCTTTTTATTATAAAGAAAGCAGGTCAAGCCATAATGTGGATACAGAACACACATAATTAATGGATGATGATTCAGAGCTACCCATAGTCAAAGTAGCAAAACCCAATGTAGTTCTTGGTATCTACCATACTTCAAGTGATGTTAACTATGATGAAGAGGATACTATAGGTTTTCCCAGCCAATTTCAAACAATTTCTGCTCAATTTGATTAACATGCATTCAAATTCATGCAGTTTTACTAATCCGCTCATAATAAGGTTTCTCCTTCAACATTTGTGCATTCAATTTCATTTTCATGCATTCATGATTGTGCACCTGACATTCACAAATGTGTTTGGTTCATTCTATTTCGTTTTTCCGCATTCATGATTACATTCCTCTTATTTGGATATTGAATTTTCTCACCTTTTCTTAGATGGGTGCAATCAAATTAACATCGCATGATGCACATGTGATCATGTGTCTGCTTGTTATATGCATCTGCCCCCCCGAAGGTGGCCGGAGGGATTATGTTTTCGGTGAAGTGGTATAACCAGCCAAAATGTTTTAATCGAATTCCTTATCCTAAAAATTTGAAATTGCATGAACATTATCTATGACTCATTTGTATTGAAATATTAAATTTATGATCTCATAGGTCACATGATTTGGCAGCCATATTGGATTTAACCTAAAAAAATACATCTGCTCCAAAACCACCATATTGATTGACTCGAAACTTTACGTGTGTCATTGACTAGGCATGGCGATTAAAAGATGATCACGAAAACATCATTGGTCACATGGTGTGGCAGCCATATTGGATTGAAGGAAAATATTAAATAATTATATCTCTGAAACCGCCTACCCTATCGATGCGAAATTTTCCAAATATCATCTAACACCACTGTTGCATATAGTTTGAAAATGATGATGTCGTATGTCACGTGGTTTGGCAGCCATCTTGGATAGAAAAATGACCTTATCCGATCAACCCGAAACTTCACAAACGTCATCCCCTACCCATACATATGCAGAGTGTACATTTTCTAAGGTCATATGTCATGTGGTATGGCAGCCATATTAGCTTGAAAGCCGATATATTTTAAAAATCCCTTCTCTGAAACCGCTTCACCGATCGATGTGAAACCTGTCATGGCTGGTGAAAATGTGATACTTGAAAACAGCTGAAGGGATTTAAATCAAACTTGTTTATTTTAAGGACAGTGAACGATGGCATCTACCCGTTGTGGGACTATGCGGAGGCCATTGGTGACAGTCGCATTGTTCTCGTTTTCTTCATGTTTTTGGGCAATCACATTCATCGTTCGATTATTAGCGCTGAGGAAGCGCCTCTAGCGAATGACCTCTAGCCAGTGTAACGCGAATTCCTGTCACAGGAATTCTGAGATCATATAAGTGTGACGTGGCAGTTCCTGATTGGTTCGTGTTGGGGAACCCCTTCTCGCTGCCGACGTGACGTAAATTCGCGCACGCGCACTGGTGAAGCGCGAGATTCGGCCCAAGGTTCTTATTATTATTATTATTATTTTTGTATACAAGATCGAGGCTCGAAATTCCATGCCCGAACCTCAGCGCAATCCAAGAGGATTCACTTGTTCAAATAAGAATATGATGGCTTTTTTTTTTTAAGTTCTTATTTCTTTTTTAATCGTAGTTACCTCCGCCACCATCAGAAGGTGGGTGGAGGTTATGTTTTCACCCCTGTCTGATTGTCTGTTTGTCTGTCTCTCTGTGAACAGAATATCTGAAAAAGTTGTGGACGGATTCAGATGAAACTTGGTGGACAGGTTGTGTATGTGACAAGGACGAATAATTTCTATTTTTGTGAAGATCCAAATCCGGATTGGGATACCAGAATTTAAAATTTTTAAGTGCTTCTTCACCTTTGAGTGATAGGGCCAAAAACAATATATAGCATGACATTTGAAAAAGTTTTGGATGGTTTATGCCAAAAGTAGGTGGATGAATTGGTTCGGTGATGAGAACAAGCCGCTTAGATTTTGGTTCAGGTCCGAATCCAGATCCGGCCTATCAGTGGGATACAAAACGTAAACTGTTCAGCCTGCCAAAGTTATGCGCACTACCAATTGCCATTCTACAGGGTGTCCACAAAGTCTACAAGGTTGGCTAAATCAGTTTTTCGAAATGTGTCCCACCAATCTCAAAACATGTTTGTAAACGGAAAAGCAGGTTTCTCTGAATGTTATTCAACATATCCGGGCTAATTGTTGTTAAATAATTTAATTTCCTATGATAAATAATCAATTAAATAATTTCATATGATGCGTGACTTTGTGGACACCCTGTAGTTTTGTATGTTGTTATCATTATTAATTTGTCTAAAATTATACAGGCCCTAGTCTATGCAAGGACAGAAATAAATTTATTTGAAGAACACCAACAAATCTGCATAGGCACCACCCCATCCCATTTTTATGAAATGAAAAAAATGCAAATATGAAAGAAATGTCTTGTTGATAAAATGCGTGAGGGTCATCTTTATAAAATAAAAAACATATATTTGTATTGTCTAGTATGCCAGAATGTATCGGACATTAGTGAATACTAAAATATACTTGCCAGAATGGTCTTCAACCGTCTCGTACACCAAAGCTTCCATTGGCCAAAGTGTCCCCTGGACCTCGGCCTAATGTGCTTGGATAGTGGACTTGCAGTTTTCAATCCAGGCTAATGCTTTGGCTCAGTCTCTTGACTTGTATTCCCAAACTCTGCAGCCAACATCATCCTGCTGTGTGGGTGGTGTAGGATTTAATAACCTTGCTATGCTCTTGACAGCGAGATATATGTATGCATATAATCTACTCTAATATGTGTGGTGTTTTATTAATTCCAAAGAATTTTTTTTTTTATTCTGCATTTATTTATCAGAACTCATTTTTTGTAACTGTCTGGCATCATTTATTCAAAACAGAAGCATGTCGAATAATTGACGAACATTTCCCTGTCGAAGGCTCCGCCGTAATTTGCTGTGTGCAATCTCTAAGCTGTGTGCAATCAAAATCTCCAAGGTAGTTCAAAATAAGATCACACATTTTCTTGAAGGCTGAAGAGGTTAGTCTTGTATTGTGTTGCTTTCTAAGCTATTGTGTATATCAGCAACAAAAGGCACTCTCATGCTGTTTTTGTGATAAATTCTTGCATTTTATGCGATCAGCACAGGAGAAATGGCCTTGTCCATGTTCATGGGATCCTCTGTCCCCACCTCAGGCAATACTGGGAAAAGTTTTTTGGGAAAACCCAGGTTAAAGTTTTTTTTATGACCCCACGCACACAAAGTGAAAAGCCGGGTTAAGCACTTGGTTCATGTCCGTCCATCCGTCTCTCAATCTTTCTTATCAGTAGATTGATGAACCGTTTATTTATATTGAATGTTGTATTTTGAACATGAGTCGGAACATGTATAGGAACATAGATTTGCCATTTTATCGTACTTTAACTCTGAATTTGGCGTGAGCGCACATGCGCAGAGGAGTGAGAGAATATTTTGTTTTACTCTGGCAGTCAAACAAATTTGAAAATCATTCCAAACAGGAAACTTACAGTTTTCAAGGACGTTATAAAGAACACAAACAACAGGCATGAAGAAGTGCTTGTGGTTTGTATGTAGCCCGTGGCTGCTAGGCTACGTCATTGTATGGGGGTGTGGCTGTGCCACTGATGCAGCACCCCATAATATAAGTAAGCTGGCACTCATTTTCCCGAACTTGGAAGGATGAGTCAACCCACCTGGTGTTATTTCAACAGCAGGACAAAGGCTCGATCTCACGTTAAGCCAACAACAGGGTCGTGAATAGCTAATGTAATGTGTTAGATAGAGTGGTGTAATAGACACTTGGTAAAACTGCGGTAAAACGCGGAATTCATTTATTTATAGGGCTTTGAACCTTTGTTTAAACGGAATTATGTACTTTACTTGAACACTAGAACACAGATCGCTTTTGTAATACAAGAACCATGCTATACTGAATATCGAGTATATATATATATATATATATATATATATGCAGCCTATAGCCAGGGGCAGTCTTAGTGATTCTGTGGCCCTTGGCAAAAGTCAAGATGCCCTCCCACCCCCCATCCCTGCACCCAACCCACTCTGAACAAAAATGAAGCGGCCCAGAATTTTCACAACGTATGTCCCTTCAATAATGCACCGCAGTTTGTGAATCGACTTCCCTCTATTCTCCAATATTCACCAAAACCATACAGAAAACATTGAGCTATTACGATTAAAAAAAAAGATTAATATTATTATGGGAATGTAATTAGTCGAGATTAATTTGACATCTCGGTGTGAGTGCATTGCATTGTCTCAAAAAAACAAACAACATACTCGAGCTGTAACTAGGAAGCAATGATGTTCATGAGGTAGAATTGCTTTTCTAGTGGTTGTACCTGTTAACCCTAATGTTACCGCTGTTGCTACTGCTGCCGGTGCTTTCAACAGCGCTGCTGCTTCATTCTCGATTTTACTTTTGAAGAAATTAGTAACTTTTTGTAGCCTGTCATGTAACTTATTTTCAGCTTTTTTTTTTTTTTTTTTTTTTTTTAATACGTTTTTCTACCTCACTTGGATAATTTTGTTTCATTGCTCCTGGCTGACTTTGCCTAGGTAGGCTGTAAAATAACGTCAGCTCAATTGATGTGCGTGCGTCATTTTTTGTGGGGAAAAAAATGGCCTACAAATAGCGCTAGCTCAATCGATCACGTGTAGGCGTCATTATAAGTTAGATCGATCATGTGTCGACATGTGGGCATCATTAAAAAAATACAAGTTACAAACGTGAGTGGAATAGCTCCTTTGCAAAGGGAAGGTAGACATCTGGAACTAGTTATTGTTTGGATTTTTTGCTATCAGAGAAAATTGAAATACAGTCGATGAAAACACTATCAGATTTTTCATTCTATACACTGGGTGATGTAATTGGTGCATTCTTCGGTAGATACTATAATATATCACCTCCACTGGCCTCGCCCCTCCACACCCCTATCAAGGAGCCATGGGCAATTGCCCAGACTGCCCCATATGTAGGACATCCCCTTCATATACCATGGGAGGGCGTGGCATGTGATAGTTTACAGTATCATGGTGAAGGAGACTCTTCCAATCAGGCTATGTAAGTACGAGGTGGATTGACGCTGCTTTCTGTGGTTATCGATAAAGGTTCATCTCCGAAGCTGCACCTCAATGTTATCGTATTACAGTGTATAAGGGTAATGTATAAGACTGTTTCAGTAACGCTAAACCTCCAGATTTTTAAACAATCTTTAAAATTATTATTTTATTAAAATTGAAGTACAGCATTGACATGAACACTGCATGTGGTATCTTGTTCTATGAACTCTCTAGTTCAATAAGTTTTGCACTCTTGTCGCGCATCATGTGAAAACAAGGCCCTCGCGAGCATATACATCTCGCTGCCAAGCATACATACATTTCAAAACTGTTGGATGGAATGAGAGGAAAATGGTGATTGTATGGAATGGTGGTGGGTAGGGGGAGTGTGGGGAGTGCAGAAGAAAGGTTTTCGATGATAAAACTTAGCCCCAGGGTTCTGGGTGGGTGGAAGTTGGGGAGGGGGGAGTGGGGGAGAGGGGACAGGAGGAAGAGGGTAGCATGCAAATTATTTACATGAATCTGCATCTTTTAGTGCCATTCCTGGTGAGAGGAGATATTAATAGTAAAAATAAAATGATTATCTGCATGGAAACCATAGACATCATAAATGTGTGAAAGTTATCAAACTATAATATCATGCTGTTTGTATGTTTCTTTGACTTCTATGCACTCGTGAAACCCTGGATGGAGTGAGTTGAAAACTGGTGCTTGTACTTGCAGTGTGCACAGGAAGATTTTGGCCATTAAAATTAATTAAAATAATAAATAATCACCCGGGGTTCAGGCTGTGGGGGCATGGATGTTTTTCTATGTAAATGTGTATTGTATACCACCACTTCATGTGATGGGCTGTTACAAGTCATAATAAAATACTGTACAACAATTTTCTCCATGAGAACCATCGACGTCATTTATTATGTTGTATGCAGCCTTTATGTATGTAAAATGTTTGCATACTTTTAAATAACTTTAAAATTTTAAATTAAAATTATGTATGCAGTTGTATGCAGTCAGAGAATTTATTTTGATATATCTCGGAATTGGAGGAGAAAAACATCATTTAAGAATAAGAATAAAAGCTTTAATGCAGTAAAACAGAAAATATCTTTCTTTATGTATGTTGTATGTAAAAGTATGCAGATGTTGTTGTATGCAGATGTTGATGTATGCAGATGTTCCAAATGTTGTATGTTTATGTATGTAAAACAGAAAATATCTTTCTTTATGTATGTTGTATGTAAAAGTATGCAGAGTAATTTAAAAAGGCGGTTGTTAGTATTTAAAACAAAAATAATAATTGTTTCCTATGGTCTGTTTCAACCCTGGTGTTGGGCTAGCGGCTAGGGTGCCGGCTTAGGATCCTAGGATCCTGGGTTCGAATCCCGGTCGATTGCTGAATTAACGCCAGGGGGGTTGACTCAGCCTGTCATCCTTCCGAGGTCGGCTAATTGAGTACTCAACTCAATTGAGTACTCAATGAGTAATCAATTGGCGTCAGGAAGGGCATCCGGCCGTAAAACATTGCTTCAAATAGGGGACCGAAAAACAACAACAACCACGGTTCCCGAAAAAGGCCAACCCCCGCTTCGCGGGGAAAAAATGGCCTCTAAAGGTGGTTTTTAAAAATTTTTTTTATGCAGCCTGTGGCTGCTGGTTGCATCATTCCTGGGAACATAGGGGTATCTCTGATGCAGTGTTCCCTGCTTTCAGTAGGCCGGTACTCATTTTGCCAACCTCAGAAGGATGGCAGGCTGAGTTTTATTTAATAAATTTTTATTTAAATGGTACGACATGGGCTTGAACTCAAGACCCTTAGATCTTAAGGCAGCCACCTTAATCATTAAGCCAACACCAGGCTTATGGACATCATACAAGTGAGAATTATCATCACAAATAGGATTCTGGTTTTTTTGTGTTTGTTTTACGTCTATACACTCCTGATAATCTTTTAGATGGTGAAAAAAAAAATCATACTCCCAGAAGTGGAAATATTACACGAGGGAATGAGTTGAAAAGTGGTGCTTGTACTCTGGGTATGCATGGGAAGCTTGAAGAATGTAAAAATAATTCATGGTCCTGGGGTTCAGGTTGGAGGGAGGACCCCAATTATCTCTACGTACAGGTGTATTGTAAAGCATTGCCTGGTGGATGCTTGTATTACGAGTCATTAATCATAAAAGTTGTGGAATTAACCCATCCATAATGACGTATTATTCACTATTATGTAAAAATGAACGCTCTTTTGTCTTCTACAGTTGATGGTGGCTGGTCTCAGTGGACTGAATGGTCTGAGTGCAGCAGTAAATGTGCTCGAGGTCTGCAGAAGCGTACGCGTGCATGCTCCAACCCGACACCCCTGAACGGTGGAACCTTCTGCACTGGCGAGGCCATCCAGAAAATTGCTTGCACAACACCCTGCCCAGGTCATTGCCGGTGTCTCTAGCTGAGATTTCTCCACATCTTCTCACACTGTCAAAGCAATGCGCAGGCAGAAAAATCTTGCAGAAGCAATTTTGAGCATGCCCACTGAGGCCAGGGCTGAGCCCCTCTAGCTGAGCTGCTGTCATAAGCCCTGCATTACACATCTTGATGAATGTCTGGGGTTTCCTGGCTCTTGGTTTCAAGGTTGTGTTCAGCAACTGATCTTTATAAGGACAGGTGTTCATTATGGCACTTCATAAATAAATGCCTTTGTGATCTCCTCGGAGAATAAATTTGCCACTGTAATGCATGATGGCAGGTTTGCATGCATTGCTATGGCAACGTTGACCTGGACTTTTAATGTAATGTAGTTCAAGTGTTGCCTATATAATGAATTGCTTAAAAGCTTTTTCCTTGCATTGGTGATTTTTGCAACATGAATTGCAAATATTTCCATCTCGCAAACTACTGTTGAAAGATGTGATCATTTTTAGATAATTTACAGCAATAACGCCTCATGATGTGATATGCCTGACATGATCATTTTCAAAGTTCATAGACATACAGTAATTTGACACGAAACGATTGTAACCCATTCTGAGCTGATATTGTGCAGAAAATTTCAGGATTTATGAGCATGCCTTTGGCCATGAGGGATACACCACCCTTTGCTCTGTCCATCCTCATATGATCAAACATTACTATATAATCTTTAATGGTCTCAAAGAGCTGGCAGGATGGCCAAGAGGAATACACAATCACCTCTAAACTGTCTAGCTGGGGTTTGATTCTCGTTCCAGCTGTAAACTGTCATCCCGGTGTTTCACAGGCAGTCTGATTCATCAATGTGTGTGCCATCCCTCAAATGAACGTTAAACTGGGCATCCTGTCCACCGGCAATAGTTGGTGGATGTTAAAGATCCCATGGTGTCGTTCATGAGGAGTAGGCGCGATACAACCGATATCACCATGGCCAAATTCCAAAATCCTGCCCTAACCTACAAGGGCACTGCATCAGCGGCACAGCTGTACTCCCAGCAATGATGCAAACCAGCTGACACAGCCTGCATGCAAGATGGATAATTGAATCAATGTTCTCAATCGAATACAAAAAGGGATAGTTGGTTTAACATCCATTATGAAAGATCGGTTCCTCTGTGAAGCAATGTGCCACCTGTGCAAAAGGAAAAAGGAAGTACAAAATAACTATATTTTGTACAAATGTGCCAATGTGCTACCAAAAAATAACTATACAAAATAACGGGGGTGCCTCAGGTGCCTGGCGATGCTGCTGTGCAGCACATAGAGACTGTATTGGGAGACAGAGGTGTACAATAATTGATTAATTACATAATTAAAATAAATAAGTAATAATCGTAAAATAATTAATTTCTTAATCAATTGGCTAATAGCATACCTAAACCACCAATGCTTCATCTCAATCTGTAACTTTTGCAATTAATTAATTAAGTTATTAATTGATTAATCAATAAATCAAACAAGTACAGATACATTCAAAGTACACCGCCCCCCTGCCAAATAATTAAATATCCTACAGCGCGGCATTGCCGGGGCGCCTCTGGCGCCCGGCAATACCGCAGTGCAGCTCATAGAGGCTGCATTGGGAGGGAGAGGTGTATACTAATTGATTGATTAATTGTATAATTAAAATCAATAAAAGATTATCACAAAATGTTTTCTTAATCAATTGGCCAATAGCATAACTAAACCACTCGTGCTTCATCCGAAGATGTATCTTTTAGAAATTTAATTAAATAATTCATTTATAAAAAATTCAATAATTAATCGATTAATCAATAAATTAATTAGTCGATTAAATGATTAATCAATAAATCAAAAATATCCTTGATAGCCGCATCACTTGGTCACTGTCATGTCCAAATATTAGCTTCCCAGCTCAAAAGGTGCCTGAGATATTGGCCAAATTAGAAAGAAAATAAATAAATGATTAATAATGAAAATAAATAAATAATAATCATTAAAAAATTAAATTATTAATCAATTCGGTCACAGAACACATAAACCACCACCATTTCATCAGAATGTGTAAATTGAAAAACTTTTTTTTTTTTAGTAATTAATCGAATAATTAAATAATTAATCGATTAATTGATTCATCGATTAATCAATAAATCAAAAATATCCTTGATAGCCACATAACTTGTTCACTCATGTCCAAATATTAGCTTCCGAGCTCAAAAGGTGCCTGAGATATTGGCCAAATGAGAAAGAAAATAAATAAATGATTAATAATGAAAATAAATAAATAATAATCGTTTAAAAATTAAATTATTAATCAATTCGGTCATAGAACACATAAACGACCAACATTTCATCAGAATCTGCAACCTAAAAAAAACAAACAAATTTAGTCATTAATCGAATAATTAAATAATTAATCGATTAATTGATTAATTGATTAATTAATAAATCAAAAATAGTCTTTGCAGCCAAATCACCTGGTCATTGGCATGTCCAAATATCAGCTTCCTAACTCAAAAGGTGCCTGAGTTAATGGTCAGAAGAGAAAGGAAATTCGATTAATTAAATAAGTACTTAATTAATCGCTAATAATTAAATAACTCCTCAATTTATTGATTAATCAAAAAACAAAAAATACTGTTTTTGACAAAGGACTTGCTCACTACTGTGCCGAAATTTCAGCTTCCTAGCTCAAAGGCTGGCTGAGATATCGCCTGGACAAACAAACAAACAAGAAAGAAAACAAACAAACAAGAAAACAAACAGAGTGAAAACTGAGTACTCCCTTTCAGCGTGCGTCATTGCCGAGCCCCCTTCGGTGCCCAGCAATGACGTTTCGCAATGCCTGGAGATAGCATAGGAAATGTGCGGTGTACAAAAATACCCTTTGGAGTCAAATCACTTCGTCACTGTTGTATACAAATATCAACTTCCTCGCTCAAAAGGTGCCCGAGATGTTGCCCAGATGAGAAAAATAATCATTGTATGGTCACATCAATTAACTGATTAATTGAAAAATAAAAATACCATTTTTGACAAAGTACTTGCTCACTATTGTGCCCAAATTTCAGCTTCCTAGCTCAAAGGATGGCTGAGCTATCACCCGGAAAAACAAACAAACAAGAAAACAAGAAAGAAACCGGAGTGAAAACTGAGTACTCCCTTCCATCGATGACGTCATGCAGCACCTGGAGATGGAATAGGAAAGGAGCGGTGTACAATTAAATGGAACGAGTACCCACCCAACTTCTAATTTTTCAAGTGAACCACCTTGTCGAAATTGGCCGTTTTAAAACTAATGTGACTTGCTTTTTTGGGCCAGTTTAATTTTTTTTTGCCGCAGTTTGCCACTCCAGGTGAGGCAGGTGTGTTGCAGCATTTTTCTGACTTGAGATGACGCATTTTTGGATACAAATTTGACTACATGTGTAATCGGTGAAGCATTGTCTTCTTCCTTAATTTAGCAGCTGGTATGATTCTTGTTATTGCTGTGAGCTGTAGTGTGAGAAACAATAACTAATCTATGTGGGATTTGGCAAGCCCTGTGAGATTTTCCAATTATCGTTATGTGCTTGGTTTGATATGGAAGAGACGACAGCACTCTATATAAATTTGCCATTCTCATGAGAGACATATTCAAGGTGGAAGCTCTCTCAGGGCACCATGCAGCCGACAGTCATGCAGGTAGTACTTACAAAAATCCTTTTATGCAGTATGGGCCTGCATAATTACTGCACAAGGTCATATGGGACCATTTTATAATGGGCCATTTGGGGCTGTGTTAAGGTGAGGCATCTGAAAAAGTTGAATATATGACGCAAAACCATAAAATCTAGATGGAATTAGAAAATCTTAGAACATCTTTTTAATAGCACCATTGGTGGTCATATGTTTTGCGCGTTATATCAGGCAGCCTGCTATAGCCAGATCTAGCAATTATGGACACTTGGAGTTCGTCATTTGTGTTGTAGGATAACAGAGCAGGCCAATAGCTGGGCAGTTTTGACAGAGGCCGAAGCTAATTTGATTTGAAGCACAATATCTTTTTTTAAGTAAATTTTTATAGATACCCATTCAAAGTCAACATATTGCGCAATAGCATGTATCAGCAAATACCAAACGCACTAAGCATGCACTAATATGAGTAATCAATAAATATTTCCATGGTTTAGAAACAACACATCGACCTGAGGACCATTTCGCTAAAGAAAAGCTACTGACAGAATGAAAAAAGAAGAAAACTAGATGGTATTCATGGAATACTTACACTGCGCAGTCAACTTTGTGCGAGTCAACACTTGTTTTTGAACGTTTTTTTTAAATTTTATCCAATATGGCTGCCAGACCACGTGAGCGATGACATCATGAATTTATATTCTCTAATATAATTGTTGCATAGATCATGCTCAATAAATTTCAAACTGATCAGACTAAGTGTTGTCCCTGTCGAATTATGTGGTCATAATTATGGCACCAATGACGTCATCATTAACAACACCCATTCCCCATATGGAGTTCTTTACAATGAGGCATGTTTCAAATTTTTCCGTATCAATTTGGAGATATCGAGGTGCAACGTTTTTCGGTTTTTCCAAGATGGTGCCTGTACCACATGACCTATGACGTCATGATTAACATTTAATTATTCTACAGGAGGAGGCGCTCCTATGGTGAAAATTTCATGTCCATCAGAGCAACAGTTGCTGAGAAAAAAAAATTCACAATGATCGGATAAGTGTTGTACTTGTTGAATTATGACGTCATAACGAAGGCACCGATGACATCATCATTAAGCTATCTTATTCCCGATTTTGAACCAAACTGGGGAGTAGTTGACAATGAGCCAGGTCTCAATTTTTTCCATGGAGTGTTTTCAAAGATATAGAGGTGTGAAGCTTTTCTAAAATGGTGCCTGTACCACGTGACCTATGATGTCATAATTATCATAAAAAAAATTCTACAGGAGGAGCCACTCATATTCTGAAAATTTCGTGTCCATCGGACCAACGGTTGCTGCGAAAATGAATTTTAAAAATGCAGACAAGTACCCCACCGAATGCATAATCCTGCTTTTCGCTTTGCGAGCTCAGGGTAACTAGAAAGCATCTGAAAATGCAAAGCCCGTCCCCGACCGTTTGTAATCAGACGTCTTCTTCTTCTACTTCTTCTTCTTCTTCTTCTTCCTTCAACTCAAATTAACTAAAACCTGTTTAAAAATACAAAATGTTAATAATTGATGATTTTATGCAGCCTTGACCTTTGAGCTTTTGATCTAAAAAACAATCGGCTTGTAGCTTTTGCTTGGTTAACCAATTCAGTGACCCAATATGCAAATTCTTTAAATTACAGGTCAATCGGATAAAATGTATTATTTTATGTGATACTGACCTTTGACCTTTTGGCCAAATTATTAATTTGTCTTCTCCACATTATTATAACTAGGGCATTGCCCGTACTATATCTATATCTAAAATTATATCCCCCCCCTCTATTTACATGAAATGGTTTGGTCCAAAGCGAACGGCTTGCGAGTACGGTGACAATCCCCCCCCCTCTATTTACATGCAATGGTTTGGTCCAAAGCGAACGGCTTCCGGAGTTTGGTAAAGAAATCGCCATCGCGTGCACAAACGCGCAGGAAAGCGAATGAATCGCAAATTCGTTTTTATTAGTTGTAAAACATAGTTTAACGCCAACATAGTTTGCAAACGTGAAATAAATGAATACGCTCTCAAATGTGCCATCCGAGGCAGAGTGTGTCCTCCACGTTCGGCACACGCGATCGTTCGCTGCTCTCTGATTGGTTGAATCGTTTTTTGGACATAGCTCGGTAAGTAATTGTCCGATTAATATGAAACCTTGAAAAGGCACATCCTCGGGTCCCCAGCAATATACCTGGCAAGTTAAAAGTATATCGGACCCGTGGTTGTCGAGAAACAGCGGTCACAGACAAACGTACAGACGTACAAACGTACAGACGTACAGAGATTACTGGAATTATAGATAGATAGAGCTTTGGTGAAAATTTGATGACAAAACTAAAATGGTAAAATGGTTATGGCACACACAAACACACACAGAATCACACACACAAACGCACACAAGCACGCACACACGCCCACAGACACGGACACAACACACAAATACACACACAGACACGCGCACACATACATACACATACACGCACACAGACACGCCCACACATAGACACACACACACACACACAAGTGATTGCAAAACCCCCTCTCCTGTGCAGGGGACGGCCTAATAAAGGAAAAGCTAAGTGTGCAGGTTGATTTTATGTTGAGGTTTCATGTCTCTGCTGCAGTGGATGGAAGCTGGGGTGAGTGGAGCAAGTGGTCAGCTTGCGGTCCTGAGTGCACTCACTGGCGGAGTCGCGAATGCTCCTATCCATCACCAGGGAACGGGGGCAAGGATTGCAGCGAATCACCTCTGCAGTCCCAAAACTGCACAAAGGGCCTCTGCATGAAAAGTGAGTGCACGAACTTCCTGTGTACTATTCCTTGTCTGCTGGGAATCAGAATTCCACCAAGGTTGGTGTACATGCGTTTTCACACGGAATGTCACTGCTGTGCTGTGCGCCGCATATTTGATGAACAGAGCAAAACTGCTCTGTTTTTATAAATTAACTTGGTCATAATGATTTAGATGTACCTCCTCTCATAGGCCAGAATAGAAAACGTTTGATCTATTGTCTGCAATAGGAGAGATAAATGAATCGTTCGTGTTCTTTGTTCCTTTTTACCACTCCTAATTAGCACCGAAGTACATCGAGGTTAAGGATTCAATTACACACAGCCTCTGAGCATTTCTACAGTGTTGCTTGGTGTCTGAGGATGCATGGAATTCTAAATCAAGGAGGTAGATAAAGCTTCTTGAATAAACATTTTGGGTAATGACCTCAAAATGTTCTGAACAGTGTGCTATAAAATAGCAATTTCAAAGTTCTCCTGGAAAAAATCCATTAAAATGTACTTTACTCTGAAATGTGTTTACAAATGAGCATTTATATACCATACACCGCTCAAGTGATAGAAGGCAAAACTTGGCAAAACTTATACTTCAGGTATACTTTGGTATACTTATACTTAGTTTGTGTGTGTGTGTGTGTTTGTACATAATTATCAGAAAATGATTCTGTGTATATGTGTGTATAATAGTGGCCGTCCAGCTTATCACGCGTACGAAGTTCCGCTGATATCTCAGTACCGCTCTATCCTCGATGCTTCCAAGCACCGAACCAACTCTAGTTGAAACCCTTGCACCGTTAAAGCTGCCACCACTTTTCCAGGGAGACCATTCCATGCATTAACCATCCTCTGAGTGAAAGACCCCTACCTTCATGTCGTCCCAACTCTCCTCTTCTTCACTCACATATTACGGTCCGTGGCACTTTCGCTGTCCATTCTGCTGAAAACCTTTTCAGCATTTATTCCCTCTGGTACCCTTCATTATCTTCAACATCTCAATCAAATCCCTTCGTAATCATCTTCTTTTGAATGTATAAAGTCTCATTTGGCCACTCCTAATAGCTTAGTCTAGCTGGCTGCGGAATCAGTCCAGTGTCGGCTTATGCTGTACCCTCTCTGTGGCAGCCATGTCCTTCCTCAGATCTGGTCATCAAAACTGAACATAATATCCCAGGTGAAGTCTGGCTAAACTTCTGTACTGTGTTAACACATTGTATTTTGATTTGTAAGTTATCTCAAAACAAATAGAGCATAAAATACCATTAGCCTTACCCATGGCTGCCTGGAACTGTGCTGTTTGATTCATCCCACATCTATTATATCACCTCCAGAACCTTTTCTTGTCAAGTCACATGTCGCATGCTCTTCTTGTGTCATGTGCTCCAAGTCACATGTCACATGCTTTTCTTGTGTCACGTGCTTCAAGTTACATGTCACATGCTTTTCTTGTGTCACATCACGACATCTTTTGACATTTTTCTGTCTCAATCCCACAACAAATAAAATACACAATTACACCAACCCACACTACAAATCTCCAACTACCTCTAACATGGACATCTTCATACAATTATTACTATTGTCGCCGATAACAAAAATTTCAAAAGATGTTGTGATGGCAATCTGTAAAAGGGTTGTGGTGTTGTATCGTGGTGTCATTCCTACATTATCATTCCTTCCATGTCATTCCTTCCTTCCTACCTTGTTTGACTGTTTTTGTGGATTCCATCCCTATGTTTTTTCATTTTTATAAAATGTTTTTTTCTGACTTGTATGCATATAAATTCGTACATTGATATTCTTTAACAGTATAAATTATAATATATTGTCGCGTGACTACCCTTGGTGAACACCTTAGGGTAGCACGGATGACCAAACGAGCTGTTACTCCGAGGAGTTCAGTTCAAATGGTGGAGAATACGTGTGGGGAAGCAAGAGGAGGGGGAGAAACCTGAGCCTTACCTGAACGGCTTCCACTCAACGTCTCCACACTTGAAAAAAAAACAAACTCAAACGCAAATGGATTTAAAATGTACACAAATAACAGATTTATTTAAATAAATGCCAGTACAAAGAAAATGTGCGATAAAGTAGATTCCTAAATTGGGACGTCCCCACAACAGACTTGAAAACAGACGAAAGGGAAGGATAACTGAAAATATATGTGTGTGGTTATGTAGTGGCACTTAGCTCCAGATCGGCTCGTGGGGTCTCAGCAGTAATCGTGGAAATCGTCTGGGGCCTTGGCAGGAACCGCACGTTCTTTGGAGGGAACCGCAAGTTCGTTGGCGGGAACCGCACGTTCGTTGGCGGGAACCGCACGTTCGTTGGCGGGAACCAGGCCTCGTTGTGTGTTGCGTTCACTCCAGGCCTCGTTGTGCTGCAGCGAGCCAGCAGCGCTCGTCCACCCGTCACTCTTGCTTGGAAAGCCGCGGCTCTTCCTCCTCACGACCACCAGCAAGATCTCCAAACACGGCCGTTCACGATCGCTCCCTTGAGCCCGAGAGAAAAATGCCAGCGTTCGTATGAGGTCCAGGCTAGAAAAAGCGCAAGAGGGAATTCGGTCAGAGTGAGGAGCCAAGGAGAGGAGAGCAAAATGTCCGCTAGAGCAAAACGCCAGGAAGAAGAGAAATAAATGTCCACTGGCGCGTTCTTTTATCACCCAGGCTCTGACGTCATCTGGGGTGCTTCGCCAATCAGTGAGTCGCTTCCTACCAGCCCTTCCCTGCTCCTATCAGCAAGTCCCATCTTACCCCGGGCTTATGCCAATCAAAACCCTGACCAATCACTGCCCTTCTGGGCGTGGCCCTCAGCCCGCCCATCCTGTGCACTTCCAAAGTCAATGTCATCAGCGGCAGCGCTCAATGTCCTGGCTTCCGGTAGGTTTTTAATTATGGTGTTTAAATGCGTGCGATTGGCTAGTGTCTATGTTGTGGTGCCAAAAGGGACATATGAAATAGATAACAGAGGTAACGACATACAGGGTATAAATTACCCATAATCCCTGAGCTAATTAACATACCCCACTCCTCGTAATGGCGATGAAGATACACCTTACATGACATCCGGTCTAAACAGATTCCCTACTTATTACATGGTGGTTCTTCTTCTTCATCAGGACATACGGAGCATGCTAATTTGTGCACCCTACCTGGTCTATGGTATCCCTACCCCCTACAAACGTAACAATATTTTAGAAAAGTACATTGACACTTATCAGATAAATTATTTTAAAGTAGTTGATTCAAATTTGATCTCCATATTACTGCAAGAATGGAATGGAAAAACCAAAAAAGATAACTAGATCTACTCTACTAACTTACGTAATAAGGAAGAGCAGACCTGGTCTCAGGCGATGTTTCATCCGCTTCCTCGAGAGCTTCCTCAGACCGATAGATTCATCTCGGAATGTGTCCGCTTTTATTCCAGAGGCGACCATTCGTTTCAAGTCATGTGCCGGTGTGCGAATTCAATGGAGGAGTGTTTTTATTTTGCCAAACCGTGAGCAATAAACTTCAAATCGCATCATCAATGGTGTGCTCTGCTCTTTTTGTTAATTACTTCTTGATCTGCTATTGTATGTGGGGTGAGCGGATGTATGTGCTTCTTGTTGTTTTTGTGTATCCAGTGCACAAACATGGCTGGGTTTGTGTCCGGGTTGGATGTGTGGATTGCATGGTTTATGGAGTTTCCATGAAGTGTTGTGCACGTGTGGGTGTGGTGCTGGGACCGCCAATCCTGGTATTTTGCTCACCTTGTGCAGTTGTTTACACCATCCAGTTTTTGCCATTTGTATCAGAGGTGTGTATTGTCTTGCTATGTCCACAATCTCCCCAGTTAGACCACACTTTTGCTTTTTGATGTGCCATGCCTCCAGTGTCGACAACAATTGAATTGGGCAACAACCAATACTGAGAGCAAACAGATTTTAGAAGGGGATACTCAACAATGTAGGATCATATCGAAACAATTAATTAGTTTCTTTAAAAGAATCAAAGCATTATGCAAAATGCCCTTGTGCCTGTTATTTATTGATTATGAAAAAGCCTTCAACATCATAAAGACCTATATCTTCAAAAAAAGCTTGCTGTAGCCAAAACATAAACTCCAGAAATAACAACAGAATATGCTGTTCTGCAATGTTGGAATAGTGTCCTTGAATTGTGCCATGGTAGTGGTAAGATCAAGGTCCAAAAAGCCACCAGACAGGTAACACAATTTCACCGAAATTGTTTACTGCGTACCTCGAAAGATTGTTCCATGAATTAGGTTTAGAAGAAATCAGCGATTACATTTATTTCAGCCAACTCATAAAAATGGATGTTGCTCACTTTGAAGAAGTGAATGGAGATGCAAAGCAAGATGATCGACATTTAGAAATATATTTCAAGTCATGAAAATCAAACTGTCTTTTAACCTGAAAACAAAAGTTTACAATCGATGCGTAATACCAGTTTTGGTATATGGCAGCAAAACGTGGTACCTTACTCGAACATAGTGCAAAAATTGATCATCAAACAAAAAATAATGGAAAGATTCTGTCCTGGCATAACATATGAGAAGAACCATGAGAAGGGAACCCTGCGGATCAGACAGAAAACTAAATTCAATGACCTAAATTTATGACAATCAAAAACTGAAATGTAACTGTGCTGCACATGTAGCAAGAACAAGGGACAAGTAATGGATGATAACAATTATAAACTGTCATCCTGGAGATGGATCGCACAACAGAGGAACAGAAGAAAATCATAGATGAAGTGGAGATAATAATTAATTAATTAATTAATTTGTGACGACAACGTTTCTGCTGGTTTTCATCAATGGCAGGAGAATTGATGTACTTGTGATGCAGTACCTTGCGTGGCTTGTAACAGGAATTTGGAATTTTGCCTGGATTCCGGGGATAGCTCATCTACTCTTTGTGAATGACACCAGCAGATCTGTAATGTCGACAAATTAATGCGAGCAGACGTACTACCCATTTTAACATCCATTTGAGGGATTGCGCACTCATTGATACCTCTCGCTGCATGAGAAACAACAGGATGACAGTTACATCTCTGGGCTGGAATTCAAACCCTGGCTAGACAGCTCAGAGGTGAGTGTGCATACCTCAAATATATCCTGCCAGTCCATATTACTTTATATTACTTTGGTCAAATTACAAAACAAAGTTTGAACAAAAGTTTGTGCCAAGTTTTAATAAGATCGGTAAATGCATGTCTGAGAAAAGTTGGAGGACGTGTTCAATACTGGGTTATTTTTACCTCCGCCACCAAACGTGGATGGATGTTATGTTTTCAACCCTATCTGTCCGTTTGTCAGTTTGTTTGTGAACAATATATCTCAAAAAGTTGTGGACGGATTCGGACGAAATTTAGCAGAGATGTAGCGTATGTGACAAGGACGAAATAATTAAAATTTTAGTGAATATCCGAATTCGGATCCGGCTAGTAGAATTTTTTAAAGTGATTCTTCACCATTGGGAGATAGGGCCAAAAACGATACATAGCAGGATATCTCAAAAAGTTATGGACGGATTTGGACGAAGCTTTGTGGACAGGTTGTGTATGTGACAAGGAAGAATTGATTAGATTTTGGTGAATATCTGAATGTATGGATTCGGGTATGACATTTATTTAAATTTTAAGTGATTCTTCATCATTGAGAGATAAGGCCAAAAACGATACATAGCAGGATATCTCAAAAAATTATGAACGGATTTGGAGGAAACTTGGTGGACAGAGTGTGTTTGTGAAAAGGAAGAATAGATTCAATTTTGGTGGAGATCCGGATTCGGATCCGACCAGTATAATTTTTAAGTGATGCTTCACCATTGAGAGGGGCTAAAACGATACAAAGCAGGATATCTCAAAAAGTTGTGGACGGATGATTTTGATTAAATGTGATTCAGTATTGTGATTTTCTGGTCTACTCTAGGATACAAAACATAAACTGTTCACCTGGCAGAGGTATGCTCTCTACTGAGTGCCATTCTCGTTGACAATTAAAATGGCCGCCAGTCTACCATCTGGCCATCTTTGATCAGATCGCAAAATAAAGTGAGATAACTGTGTATGCCATCAATTGCTGTGCTTGTGGCAGGTTTGAACAAGATTGGACTATGCATGCCCGATAAATTGCTGGGGGCACGTATAAGTAACAAAATAGCTGATAGTCGGCCATATTGTATCTGATGTTGGAAAGAAAATGACGTGTTTGTAAGAAATCATTCATTATCTGGTTGCCAAGTTTGAACAACATCGGTAAATGCATGTCTGAGAAATGGTTGAGGACGTGTTCAACATCGGGTTTTTACAACTAAACTGGCCACCAGTCGACCATCTTTTATTGCATCACGGAACAAAATGATGTGCATATGTATACAACACAACACAACACAACAGGCATTTTAAGGCCATTTTACCTGCTAGAGCGGGGGTTAGCCTCATGTGCATATGTATGCCGTCAGGTATTGTCTTTCTGCCAAGTGTTACATGTTACCTCCCCAAATCCCGGTTAAAGTGCCCCTCAGGGTCTCGATAGGCAAAGCAGCAGAAATACTTGTTATTTTGAGTGTTCTAATAAACCATGGTAAAACCACACCAATGCAATCATGTAGAACAAAATAAGTAATTGTATAAAGAACTCTCACATACACGATAATAACAATCTCAACGAAAGTACCATGAAAATATCATTTGCATCTCATGAACAATACATATGATGGTACCATCATTCCCCAATGATCTCAAAGCAATAAACTCATTGCACGCTAAATGTGGGTGGAATGGAACAATCCCAAAGTCTGTGCACGAATCTCCATGCTGGGTGAAGGTCGAAGTCGTGCAGAACGGCAAGAACAATAGGCAGGTATCGGCACAGCTGCAGATGAGGAGTTACGAGGCGTGAGTTCGGGCCGATGGCGGCGCAGGGTAACGATCCCCCAAGACGTGAGTGCAATCCATGCCCCATGTCCACCAACGATCAAGCCGATATGGAAACCAACGGCGATCAACACGAAGAGGTTGATATGGGAATCCAAACGACAAAGCACGAAGCACCAGGCAGAAGGCCTCCTCGAGGAAAAATGGCGGATCGGCCTGTAATGAAGGCGCTTGCTTTCCTGCCAACAATAGTTCACGCTCTGTACCAAAACCTGAGACACAGGTTTAATTGCAACGCAATGTGGGACGATGTCGTGGGCAATCCCTTTCACAGGAAGCCTCAATTCATTCGCCACCAATATCGATTAAGTCCGCTCGCCGCCTCCATGCGACTCACGGCTCTCTTTCCCCCACCAATTTTCCTCCTTCCTCCTCTTCCGGTTTCTTTGCCACGTTTTTCTTTTTCCTCCACAAACATTTATTTTTACCTTTTACTGAAGTCATCTTCATTTCACACAGAAATGTTAACAACAATATTATCTGAAACTAAAAGTCCTACAAGTATATAATAACAACAAAGGCAGAAGTGACGAATCCATAACACAAGTATGAACAAAATCAGTTCATACATCTCTGAGATATGTTTGCGGATGGACTGACGGATGAGACTCAATCCATAAAGCCCTTGCGGAAGCAGAATAATTGTTCTGCAATGTTTTTTGATGAAAAATAATTTTTGACCATATAAGGTAATGCAGAGCCCTAGAGACCATGTGATTACCTGCAAAGCATTTTGGGTAATATGAAGTGTAGCAAAAGGGAATGCTGAGCACTTGGGTTTTCACCCCTCAGCCCAAATTGGGCTAAGGGGTATTGTCGTCACGGGCATCGTCCGGGTGTCCGGGCGTCCGTCAACTTTTGGTTTCCGTCAATTTCAAGGAGAACGGCTTGTCTGATGAAATCCATTTTTGCAGTGTGTGTTGGGGTTGAGTAGAGGAAGGTTTCTTTCGAAAATGGGCACGCTGCGATTTTCAATATGACCGCCATGGCAGCCATCCGGGCGTCCGTCAACTTTTGGTTTCCGTCAATTTCGAGCAGAACGGCTTGTCCGATTAAATTCATTTTTGCAATGTGTGTTGGGGGTAGAGGAAGGTTCATATCGAAAATGGGCGCGCTGCAATTTTCAATATGGCCACCACAGTAGCCATCTTGAAATTGGTTTCCATCAATTTCGAGCAGAACGGCTTGTCCGATTAAATCCATGCTTGCAGTGTGTGTTGGGCTTGAGTAGAGGAAGGTGCCTTTCGGAAATGAGCGCGCTGCGATTTTCAATATGGCCGCCACGGCAGCCATCTTGAAATTGGTTTCCATCAATTTCGAGCAGAACGGCTTGTTCGATTAAATCCATTTTTGCAGTGTGTGTTGGGGTTGAGTAGAGGAAGGTTCATGGGCACGCTGCGATTTTCAATATGGCCGCCACGGCAGCCATCTTGAAATTGGTTTCCGTCAATTTCAAGCAGAACGGCTTGTCCGATAAAATCCATTTTTGCAGTGTGTGTTGGGGTTGAGTAGAGGAAGGTTTCTTCCGAAAATGGGCGCGTTGCGATTTTCAATATGGCCGCCACGGCAGCCATCTTGAAATTGGTTTTCAGCATGCATGGGCTGAGGGGTTACGCCTGCTTTACGGTGCTATTTATTGTCTCTGTGTTTAACAAGTTTTGCAATGTGGGAGGCGCTCGTGGGAGATAACATATCACAGTCTCTTGTGTGCCAATTGACTGATCAGTATCTGATGTTTACTTGTAAAAATCCGTAGTGTCAGGATGACAAGGCATGAATTGTGATTTCGCCATAAATTGCCACATCGCTGTTGAATTGTATAAAAGGTTCATTTGAAACCTTCCAGCAGAGAGGATAATGCTGACCCTGTGTGGTTTATCACCTTTCTCCATACGTACGTATTATTAATAAATAATGTAACTGTAAACTGGTATGGCTCGATTGAGTTATTCCACGACACCCCCATTTCAGACCAAGTCCAACAGGGGCTGATAAAACATAATGGAACATGTTGAGGAAGCTTTTCATCCTCCGATCAGCTGAAATAGGCTATTTCCAGTCAAGTCAAGTCATTAGAGTTGGAGTGCGTTTTGTTTTAAAAATAAATCACAAAATTTGGAGTACTTTTTACAAATCAGTGGGTGCATTTTTCTTTTCTCACATCTCCAATTATTTCATTTATTCGATATTCCTTTATATTCGGTATAAACCTGCACCCATTTATGTCTCATTGAAATAACATTGCCATTGCCTGCATTTGCAGGGTCACGCTCGAAGCGATGGTTCATTATTGACATGATCACACATAAACAAATGCTGCATGTATTTACTCGTCACTTCACTGTATTAAATCAATGGCCACTCTTACTCAACACAAAACAGTTGAGGTTGATTTAAAGGATTTTTGCCTGTTTATAAACTTTGATATTGGGAGAGGATGCTTTTAAAGTGTGCTATTTAAGTCTTGCCTTTCCTGACCACCATGCTTTTCCGTCTCCGTATTAAATTTCCCTGTGCTCCCTCCGCATGCAATATAACACACCTTAGTACCATGTCCTTTTACCATCCTTAAGAGGTGATGAGTCCGTACGGGCTGACGTGCCACATTGATACTTATGGCAGTCATTATTACCCTGACGCATGTAATATGCCAGAGGAATAAGGCAAAAAGGATCGGCAAAATCGTTATGGTTATATGTTCGCTGCTCCTGTGTAGCTTGCCGGGAATCTTGTGGGATGAGAAGCCCTTAAGCAACTTGACGCACATCTGAGAGATATCCATTTACTGCCACAGTCTCCCTAAGAAACGCAGTGATTCTCCCTTTTGCACAACTCGAGACAGAAGAAATGTCTCACTTTTAACTCGAGTGAGCAAAACAGATTTCGCATTGCATTGTGGGTTTCAAAAGGAGAAACCAATGAGCTGGTCATTTGTTTGTCAGATACTTGCACATCAATATCTGGTTTTCAGGAATTTGTTTCATTCCCTTATCATCATGGCATCCAGAAAGGCCCTATGTTTCTCGTCCTTCACTGTGAAGGATGATTCAAGGGATAGTGCAACACAGGGTC
>NC_136268.1:55831138-55863643 GCF_964187855.1 Myxine glutinosa
AATCATTGATGCTGTATTCATTGCTGTTTCGGTTTCTTGTGTGACATTTTCTATACATGAAGTTTGCAATATCTTTAGTGTTTTGTGTTTGCAATATTGCAACATTGTGTTTGCAACATTGTGTTTGCAATATCTTTAGCAAGGTGGGTTGGGGATCCCTTTTCTGGCTTTTCTGTCTTCATGTTTGGATACAAATTGGATTCAGTAGTCGGTTGAACTTTTCACGTATTCAGCCAATCCTGCAGTTGTCTTTCTGTGTATTTGAGCTCCATCAGGCCGCTACCTCCTTATATTGGCAGGTACATTCTCAAGATGCATTGGTTTTTGTACAACATTTTGTGGATGGTGAGGAGTTTAATATATCGTTTCTTTTAATATATCGTTTAACCCCAACAAAATTTCCACTTCTTGCCAGTTTATTTTTTTGCAGCTGTATTTGAACACTGGTACTGCGAGTTGGTTTATGGCTTTGATTTTGGTTCTTGGGTAGAGGTATGTTTTCAGGGTCAGCCTCGTTCTCCATAGGTATTCTTTGATAATTGTTTAGCACATTTGTTTGTGACATATGTGGTGGCCCTCTTCTACTCTGAGGTTTTGTATGATGCTTCGTTCTCTAGTTCCTTTATTGTTGTATTCAGGTCAATTTTTATGTTATCCGTCTTTGTTGGTTTCTCTTGTACAAATGCGCACTTGGCATATTTATGTAAACCAAATTGCATTTGAATATCGTTGGAGTACTATTTCACTAATCATTTCCACACTTTTTGAAAAGAAAAAAAAAACCATGGGGATAGGGTAATCGGCTCTGTTTGTCTGTCTGTCTGTCCAGCATGCTATCTCCGAAACATTTGTGCAGGAATTCACCAAAGTTGGTAATTATTATCACTACATGACAAGAAGGTGCCAGAGCTGCATCATTTTTTGTATCTTCCCCTGGGGCCCTGGGTTTGAGTCAAAAGGTCAAATACCAAAAAATGCAATTATGGGCACATTATGAAACTTTGCATATGCAATCACCATTGGGGGATACATGAAATATGTAACAATTTTTGGGATTTGACCCCCGGTTTATGCCCCAGGGGTTAGGGACAGTGGTCAAAACAGGGAAAAAAATTTAACTCAAGATTTGATATTGGGTCATTCCTGGTGTGACTTTTTGCCATCCTTCAAGTTTTAGGTGGGAAGCTTGGCGATTTGCGATGGCACGCCATCAACTTCCCTCTAGTTTGTTGTTCTGCCAATTTGCGCTCGTCATTTGGTGAGAAGAGCTTTAAATCGTCCATGTACTGTAGTTGTCACCTTTCCTGTTGCTTTGGATGCACCTCTATTTTTTTTCCCCCTTTTTGCACAAAGAGTGAAGGCTTGTTTAAGAGCTCGAACACAGAACAGATTAGGACGCAACATAACAAAAGGAATATCAGAAAGAGAAGGGGGGAATGCCAACAGCAGGGCTGAGTAACAAAGTAAGCGTAGGTGGGCAACAAGGGATTAGTGGGTAGGGATGAGATGTTGGGGAGAAGGATCATGGTTGTGGATAGGGAATGATCTGAGATGGTGGTGAACAGCTGTCTTGAAGACGTATAGGGAATAATAATATCTGAGATTAAAGAGAATGTGTAGATTACTTACACATATGAGAGGGGGAGGGGTGGAGGAGGATTCTGGATTTTGGAAGTTTCACTAGAAGGGGGTTGCTGGTGGACTGTGTATGCCCTGCAGATATCTGGGGAAGGGGGATCTGAGGGATGGGTGGGTGGGGCGGAATGCATGCAGAGGGCAGATGGTGCAAGACCAGAAAGGAGGCGGAAGAAGACAGAGACTACCGACCTGTCTTCGATGGCAAGGTGGTAGGCCCTTCAACTCAGCTTCATCGTGGGAAATTCCAATAATCCTGAACACCTTGTTTTCCATGACGTCAAGCGGAGCTATGCGTGAGGCAGGGATGCCATCCCAGAAATGGAAGAACAGTATTCTGGGTGGGTGGTTGGGGGGATAAGCTGTGAGGGTGCAGGCCTGGAGCTAATCTGGAAAGCTGGGGCTGGGGAGGTGTTGGGGAGAAACTGTGAGGGTGAGGAGTGGGAAAAGCAGTGAGGAGGCAGTACAGGGGGCAAGCTGAGAGGAAGTGGGTCGAGCGGGAATCAGAGGAAGCGGGATGTGGGGGAAGCTTAGAAGGGTGAGATGAAGGGGAAACAAACACGGGGTGGGATGAAGGGGAAGCAGATGGGGGCACTGGAATGGAGGGGTTCGACAACATGAATGGACATGAAGGGGAAATTTTTGTCATGTGCACACAACCTCTGTAAAGTGGATTTCTCAGGATGTCCAAACTGGTTAACCTGCGACAGACTTCATGGCGTGAGTGATACAAATGTTTTTGGTTGAAATCATGCAGGACAATTCAGCTATAGGTGAAGGAAAAGGCTGGATGAATTAAGTGCTTAGGAGTGAATACGTTTTGGGAAGTAAGCCTTGTGAAAAAGAAAAGAGATTTTGATGAAGAAGAGGAATGAATGAGTTGTTCCTGATGGAGTAATAGGCAGAGTACAGCACATTTAAAATATATTTTGAAGCGTTTTTATTTTATCTTATGAAGAGCTTTTAAAGTAAGAGATGTTTTTGCAGTGAAGATTCAATTTGGGAGTATTGAAAATGATAAGGAATGGAGGATTAATTGTAAGTAAGCACAGTAAGAGTTGTTGTTTTTCTGTTATTGTTGTTTTGTTTTGTTTTCAGAGTGAAAAAGAGTGTTATGTTGCTTGTATTTTTGGGGCGAGGAGAGGAAAAGGATTGAGCTGAGGGATCATAAGTAACAAACAATACCTGGGATAAAAGGAGCGAAAATGAGGGATGAAAAAAAATAACGGATACAACTCGACTATCACGGGTAGGCCGGAATATCCGAGTCTGAGACAGAGCATCCAAACAAATACATCGAGTACAAAAATACACACGAGTGAGCACTCAATATGAACAACAATTGGCACAAGCAGAGAACATAAAATTACGGCAGCACTGGCAAATCCAGAATGATTACTTCGCTTTTTGTAAGCAGATTTAGATAAAGCAAATGAACACTTTAGAAGTGTTCATTTGCTTTATACCGTGTACGCCTCTCCCCAGCCCTCTCCCTTCCACAGATCTACCGACGTCCCTGTTCTCTTCTGTTGTTGTGCTTGTGTGCTTCCCTCTCTCCCCTCTTGTCTCCCGCTCCCTTCATTGCATGTTTAATGTGTCTGTGCATGTTTTCATGTTCAATGGGTTAGCTCTTACACGAGCCTCGGTTCTGCAGAAAAAAAGAAGATATCTTAGAGGACCTAAAGAAGCGACCACTGCCTCATAACTGGAAACGGAAGTTCAAAATGGAAGTTCTTTTGAATGTTAGGGTGTATCCATGCTCATTATTGAGGTTGCTTA
This sequence comes from Myxine glutinosa, assembly GCF_964187855.1. Lineage (NCBI taxonomy): Eukaryota > Metazoa > Chordata > Myxini > Myxiniformes > Myxinidae > Myxine > Myxine glutinosa. The sequence continues at coordinate 55,834,553 of NC_136268.1, forward strand.
TTGAGGTTGCCAGGGCAAAGCCAAACAGAATCTGGGAAATGCGGATACCCTGGAAGATCCTACATCATATCTTCATCGTCATATCTTTCTATTTTGATCTGTGAGTGCTGTAATATCAATGTGGTATTCCAGAGTTCCATTGCGCTCTCAATCAGATTGTTCATTTGGGTGTCGATGTTGTATACCTGAGTGCCTTGTTTCTTCCATGAATGCGGGACACCATCAAAAGCTTTTTTGTCATCTATCCAGACTGTTGACAATTTGGTTCTCCTAGTTTTACAGTTTTGAGTATGACCTTGTTTTGTAGTAGGGGTCTGTTCTTTCCATGGCATCCTCTCTTAATCCTTTCTGTTCTGCCTTTAGTCCTCCTTGCTTTGCTACGTGGTGGTACATCATTTTCGTGATGATCGCATTACTTGGAGAATGTTGTGAGTGTGTAATGCTAGATAACTCTTCTTATACACAGTGAGTGCAAAGAGGAATACAATGGTTTGGAAAGTATAGTTTGATCATGTATTAGCTTATTATTTACTGAAGATTTAGATTTAACACACAGGGTATGTGATGTTCTGCGTGCGCACGCACTTGCATCACTTAAATCACATAGGAAATGTAACCAAAGTAACAGATCAATATTTTATCAGATATATTCAGAAGAATAACCGGTGTGTACCCCGGTTTAGAATAGGTACACCGTATCCCTGCTTGTCGGAAGAGGCGACTAAAAGGGTTGGCGTCAGGAAGGGCATCCAGCCATAAAAAAACATTGCCTCAAAAAAGAGAACCATGACAATTACAACTACATATGGGCAGGGTACAGCCCGAAGTACCCCGTGGGGGACCCCACTCCCTCTCGTCAAAACTCAAGGTGGGGAACCCAATCGAAGCAAGGGTGGAAATCACTCCATTTATGACGACGAAACGTCTGATGCCCCACGTGGAGATCGGTTTCTGAGGTTTGGGACATGGAATGTAAGGACAATGACAGGGAGATCAGGAGAAGTGGTGGAAGTATTGGTCAGAAGAAGAGTGGACATACGTATGTTGTGTGCAAGAGACGAGATGGAAGGGAAGTGGTGTGAGAATGGTGAAGGGTGGGCAGGGACAGAAATACAAGTTTGTGCGGCAAGGGTGCCCGGAGGGCGTGCATGGCATTGGTGTCTTGTTTTCTGAGGAGTTTGTAGACAGTGTGGTGAGTGTGACTAGAGTGAGTGATAGGTTGATGATGGTGAAAATGATGATTGGAAAGCTCTTGGTGAACGTCATCTCAGGATATGCTCCGCAGGTTGGTCAGAGCGATGAAGAGAAGGACAAGTTCTGGTGTGCTATAGAGAAGCTGATGGAAAACCTGAAAGATGAGGAAGTTGTTGTGGTAGGAGGAGACCTGAATGGACATGTGGGAAGGGGTATGGACGGTTTTGAGGGATTTCATGGGGGTTACGGATATGGTGTGAGAAATGGAGAAGGTGAAAGTATTTTGGAGTTTGCTGATGGAACTGATTTGTTGATTTGTAATACTCAGTTCCAGAAAGAGGATAATAAGCTTGTTACATACACGTCAGGTGGGTCGACGACAACCGTTGACAACCTGCTGGTACGCAGGCGAGATAGGGGGCACCTCCAGGACACAAAGGTGATCCCGGGGGAGGAGGCTGATCTACAGCACCACTTGGTTGTCTGTGACATAAGGGTGAAAGGTGCGAGGAGAGGTCGGCGGGTGAAGTACCAACCGAGAATGAAGGTGTGGAGGTTGAAAGAGGTGACAGTGAGGGAGGCATTAAAAGAGAGGCTGAGTATGGTAGAGGATGATGTGGTTGAGCTTGAAAATGGTTGGATGTCAATGAAAGATAGTCTGTTGGGAGCCGTTGGTGAGGTATGTGGATGGACAAAAGGACCACCGAGGCACTCGGAAACATGGTGGTGGGATGATGAAGTTGGAAAGAAGATTGACGAGAAGAGGAAGAAGTTCAAGGAGTGGCAGAAGGCGAAGGGTATGGGGGCAGAAAAGGCAGAGCATGGAAGTTATAAGGCAGCCAAGAAGGCTGCAAAGAAAGAGGTAGCAAAGGCGCAGGAGGCATGTCGGAAAAGGTTCGGAGAACGCTTGGATTTGGAAGAGGGTCAGAGAGCGGTATTCAGGATTGCAAAGCAGATAGCGAAAGAGAGGTGTGATGTGATGGGGGTGAGTTGCTTGAAGGATGAAGTGGGACAAATAGTTGTGGACCCAGATGGAATTAAAGGAAGTTGGAAGAGATATATGGAAATACTGTTGAATGCAGAGAATGAATGGCATGGCAACATAGAGAGTAACCCAGTTTTAGGACCGGCAGAGAAGATAACCGAGAAGGAAGTTGAGGAAGCGATAAAAGCAATGAAGAGTAGAAAAGCGGGAGGGCCGACGGGAGTTGTGGGAGATATGTTGAAGGCAGCGGGAAATTGGGGTGTGAAGAGAATGACAGAGATCTGTAATCTAGTGGTGACAGAAGGCCGCATTCCAGTGGATTGCGAACTGAGTACCCTCGTCCCTCTATACAAGGGGAAAGGTGACCCTCTGGACTGTGGCTCGTATCGAGCGATTCAGTTATTGGAGCATGGAATGAAGGTTTTGGAAAGGGTGTTGGAGAGGAGGATAAGGAAGAAAGTGAAGATTGACGAAATGCAGTTTGGATTTATGCCAGGAAGAGGAACGACAGACGCGCTTTTTATTGTGAGGCAGTTGCAGGAGAAGTACATGGAGAAGAGGAAGAAGTTGTTTCTTGGGTTTGTTGATCTGGAGAAAGCATTCGATAGGGTTCCACGTGAAGTAGTGACATGGGCATTGAGGAAGTTAGGAGTGGAGGAATAGTTGATCAGAGTTGTGATGGCAATGTATAAAAGAGCTCGCACAGCTGTAACGATGAAGGACGGGAACAGTGGTGAGTTTGAGGTGAAGGTGGGAGTGCATCAGGGGTTGGTACTAAGTCCACTACTATTTGTAGCTGTGATGGAGGTGCTGGCTCAGAACGTAAAGGAGGGTTTACCGCGGGAGTTGTTGTATGCAGATGATCTGGTGTTGATTGCAGAAAGTATGGATGGACCGAAGGAGAAGACGAACAAGTGGAAGGAATGTATGGAGACAAAAAGTCTGAAGGTGAATATTGGAAAAACGAAGGTGATGGCAAGTGGGAAAGCATGTGGTGAGGTGGAAAGAACTGGGAAATGGCCATGTGCTGTGTGCAGGGAAGGTGCTGGAGTGAATTCCATTCAATGTACAATGTGCGCTGAGTGGGTTCCTCAAAAATGTAGTGGTTTGAGAGGGTCATTAACCAGTGTGGCAGCTACATTCAAATGTAAGGTGTGCACAGAGGGAGCTGCAGATGGAGGAAATGTTGAGTTGTATCTTGGAGACGGCGTGACGCTGGAAGGTGTGAAAACATTTTGTTACCTAGGAGACATGCTGAATGGAGAAGGTGGATTTGACTCGGCAACAGTTGATTGAGTGAGATGTGCATGTGAGAAGTTTCGGGAACTGAGTGGCGTGCTGCCGAGGAGGGGAGTGTCGTTGTAGCTGAAGGGAAAGGTGTATGCTGCATGTGTGAGAAGTGTTATGATTTATTGGAGCGAGACATGGGTAATTAATTGAGCAGCAACGAAGGCTGGAAAGGGTGGAAATGCGAATGGTTCGGTGGATGTGCGGAGTATCGTTGAGAGAGAGGAAGACAAATGATGAATTGCGAAAGATGATGGGAATAGAGCCTGTGATTGATGCTGTGAAGAGGAACAGGTTGAGATGGTTTGGTCATGGGTTGAGGAAGGATGAAAGTGACTGGTTGAGAAGAGTGATGGAAATGAATGCAGAAGGAAGTAGAGGACGGGGAAGACCGAGAAAGACTTGGCTAAAGATGGTCGAAGAAGAAATGCGGGCAAGGGGGTTAACAAGGGGAAATGCAGAAAATAGGGCAAAATGGAGAAGATTGTTATGGGGACCGCAAGGCAAACCCCCGCTCTTGCAGGGAAAATGGCATTAAAATGCCTGTTGTTGTTGCATATATTCAGAAGAAATGTGAGGGAGGGGAACAAAATATGCTATTTTCTAAAGAAAAGTTTGGAAAAATAAGCTAATATTGTTTTTTGTTGTTTTGTATTTGACACGGACGGTATATAAACCATGTTGCTGTCAATAGATATTTATAAATGACACATCAATATTTAATTGACGTGGTATTTTATAAGGGAACAACATGTCTCTGCATTTTCTTCACACTTGAGTTGATGTTTAGATGGTCTGCCTGATCGATACATAAAGGTTGGTGTTAGTACCGGTAGTCTTTCATTGAATGAATACGTGTCTCCATGGTCGCTTTGGTTTTTGTTAGGATTGTTGAAATCATCCCAATGGAGTAGCATATGAATCATGTTTACCCCTTCCATTGACCCGTGATGCCCTGAAAATGGTCACTGTGACTATTTTTTCCCGAAGATTCAAACTGCAGTCCATGTTGTTGAGAGGAATGATTCTGCAAATAGTACACCTGTCGAGGCAATTTGTTAAATAGTTCACATATACAGTTCATAGCAAATTTAGAAACCTCACCTTAAATTAGTCCAGCATGTTTCTCATTAATAAACCAAAACAATGTTGCATTGATCACTTCTTCTTTTTTTTCACTAATTTTATTCTTCATTTTGATTTTCGTTCTTGTGCTTCTTTTGTTTTGTTTTGTTTTTCTTTTGTTTTCATTCAGGTTCAAAATACAGGCAAGAATTCATTAACAGTGAGTGTATATTTTTCGTATTCTTAACGAACATCATTTGAACCATTTCATTGATTTGTTCATTTCTTTCATTTCTTTCCTTTTATTTTTACGTTGATTTACTCACTCATTGTCAGTTTTCTTTACTTCGTTGACATATTTATTGACATTAAAATAAGTGGTGAACGATGTTTTGTTGTTGTTGTTCTGGTTGTTGTTGAACACAGCGACAAATAGCTGCTGAGTATGAAGGGCATCTATTGCAATAAAGGTGTGTGTGTGTGTGTGTGTGTGTGTGTGTGTGTGTGTGTGTGTGTGTGTGTGTGTGTGTGTGTGTGTGTGTGTGTGTGTGTGTGTGTGTGTGTGTGTGTGTGTGTAAATTAAATAAGGTTTACAATTTAAATAAAGCTGAATATGGGATGTTGTAAAATTAACATCATTTACAACAATCCTTTAAATTATTTAAGTTTAGGAACAACCGATACTGTACAATTGTGTGTGTGTGTGTGTGTGTGTGTGTGTGTGTGTGTGTGTGTGTGTGTGTGTGTGTGTGTGTGTGTGTGTGTGTGTGTGTGTGTGTGTGTGTGTGTGTAAGAGAGGGATAGAATTGTGAGGAACAGAAATGAAAAAACGAGATGTGTGTGTGTGTGTCATTCTCGAGGCTTCCTGCTTTTGTAGGGTAATAAATATGGTATCATAAGAAAGGTGATAATCTATTTCATTGAAAAGCTAATAATCAATTGATTGGAACAAAACTTTGTGTCACTTAATCATAACGAGCACATTACCCATAGGATGACTGCATCACCCCCATACAGTGACACACAAACAGTTACCACCTTTGCCACCCTCCACACTCAAGCCTTCAACGTCCCTCCCCTAAACCCCCACACCGAAAGTCCTTCCAAAGTTGTCTCATCTTTACTCTCACCCTCCTCCCATTCATAAAAGCAAACGGGAATTCCCACATCGAAACCGCAGGATATTTAACGCCTTCTTTTCCATTATCATGCTGTCACCGACATCACAGAAATCCATCACAGTCACCTGTTCATCACACAATTTTAAGAGAAAAGAGTCTGAAGCTGCTTGAGAGAAAAGGTTCCAAAGGGTAAATTCTAAAGGGTTCTTCAATTGGTGGCCGTAGTATAGAAATTGTGGTTGGAGTCAGGCAAACCGTCCAACCACAATATCAAAAAAAAAACAATTTCATAATATTTAAAATCACAATAAACCCAATTTGTTATCAATGTTCGTCTTTCATTAATCATCCACTTTCTAAACTCCCCCCTTGCCCCTCCACTCCGAATCTTCCCCCTTGCGCTCCCCTCCAAAACACCCCCCTTGTCCCTCCCCTCCTAAACTCCCCCCTTGCCCCTTCCCTCTGAAACAACCCCCTTGCCCCTCCCCTCCAAAACACCCCCCTTGCCCCTCCCCTCCTAAACTCCCCCCTTGCCCCTTCCCTCCGAATCTTCCCCCTTGCCCCTCCCCTCCAAAACTCCCCCCTTGCCCCTCCCCTTCAAAACTCCCCCCCTACCATCCCTCTCCAAATCTCCCCCCTCCCACCTCCTTCTCAAAGCTGCCTCCTCCCCACTTCATCTCCCTTCTATCTCATACCTCCACCTCCCCCAACCTTCTACTTTCCTCTGCTCCCCCTCAAAGAATCCCTCACTGTGCCTCATCCCATCACCATCAAACCCTTCGTTCTCATCATCCTTCCCTTTCTTGTAACTCTTCTGTAATCTCTGACACACTATTAACTGCTCTTCCTACCTCCCCCTCTCATCCTTCATCTGATCCTACCCCTCCCCTCCCCGCTCCTGCACCCAATGCTCCCCCTCTCTCCTCATTAACGATATGGACTTCAAACATCCGGTGCCTTCGCTCAAACCTGATTGATCTCTCCATACAGGTTGCTTCTGACAAACCAGACGTAATCTGCTTAACAGAAACTTTCCTCCTTCAAGATGTCTATGATTCCTTAATATCTCTTCCTGGTTACTCCCTCCTCCGGTATGATAGACCTGAGCCTCGTCCTGGTGGTGGGGTTGCTATCTTTATCAAAAACTCTCTTCCTCACTCTCCTTGCACTGTCCTCTCTCTCCACCCCACCCCCAGGAGTACCTCTGGCTACGGCTTCCTCTCCGCTCCCACTTTTTGTGCATATGTGTTCTGTACCGTCCTCCAAACTGTGATGACTCCATTGACATGTCGCTGTCTGACAACATGGACCAACTTCTATCAACTCATCCCAACTCTCTCTTCCTCATATGTCGCGACTTCAACTGTCATCATGCCAGCTGGCTGGGTGTGGGTTCCTCTCTCAACATGCCATGGCACCTCAGCAAATGACTTCTGTGACTCATTGGGACTGACACAATCTGTCAATTTCCCGACCCGGATCTCATTCAATGGAGTATCTTCTCTTCTAGACTTGGTTATGACAAACTTCCCTGCAAATGTCTGCTGCTCTTCTTCTGCTCCAATCGGTTCTTCTGAGCATGTGCCTGTTAAAGTGGACATCTCTCTTGCCATTCTCAGAAAGCCTCCTCAGCGCAGACGAGTCTGGCATTTCACGCAGGCTGACTGGCACGGTCTGCAAGCAGCCATCAATCATCTGGACTGGTCTCCCATCTCTACTGCCTCTGACATAAATTCTTCCTGGGAATTCTTCCAAAGCAAACTGCTCTCTCTCATGCACAGATTTATCCCATCTCGTCTTCAGTTGTCTTACCCTTCCTCCCGTCCATGGTACACTGAATCTTGTGGTGAGGCAGTTGCCCTGAAACAACTTGCCTTTGCCTCTTGGAAGGCAATTCCAACTGAAGGCAATCTCAGTTCCTTCCACCAAGCTCGGAACAAGTGTGTGTCTACACTCAGGAGTGCCAGAAAGCACTATCTCTCCACACTCAAGAATGAACTCTCAAACCTCTCTCCTTCCTCCAAATCCTCGTGGCGTCTGCTCAAATCCGTTTCTGGTGTTTGTTCCCCCTCCATCACCTCAAATGGCTACACAGTTGACACCACACGTGACAAAGCCGAATGCCTCAACTCTGTGTTTGCCTCAAAATCTTGTGTCACAAACACAATCTCTCTCTGTTCCCACCTTTTCCAGTCGGATCAAACTGCTCCTGGACTCTGTGTCCTTCTCTCCTGACAAGGGGGAGAAGTTTTTGTCAAACCTCGACTCTGATTCTGCAACTGGACCAGACGGCATCAGCCCACGGGTCCTAAAATCCTGCTCTGCCGCTCTATCTCACCCTCTCTCTGTTCTTTTCACCCTCTCTTTCGCTCAAGGTCATCTGCCAGCATCTTGGAAATCAGCAAACATTGCTGCTTTACACAAAAAATGTCCAAAAACAGATCCTTGCAACTACAGACCAATCAGCTTGCTCCCAATTATCAGGAAAGTCATGGAATCCATCATTGCTTCGGATATCAAATCCTTCCTCTTCTCCAATGGCTTGATCTCCGATCATCAATTTGGATTCAGACCAGGTCATTCTACTCTGGAAATGTTGCTTCTGCTGTCTCAACAATGGATGGAGGTCCTAAACGCCAAACAGGAAATCAGAGCTGTCTCCCTTGACATATCACGTGCCTTCGATACGGTCTGGCACCCAGCTCTAACCAAACTCTCCTCCTATGGTATCCATGGAAATCTCCACGCTTGGCTTGCGGACTTCCTCTCTGTTCGTAGTCAACGTGTGGCCCTGAATGGATTTCTCTCATCTCTCCTTCCTGTTCTGGCTGGAGTTCCCCAAGGTAGTGTGCTGGGCCCTGTGCTTTTTCTGGTCTTCATCAATGATCTCTCCGACTCTCTGGAAAATCCTCTCTATCTCTTTGCTGATGACTCCACTCTCTGCCGCTCCATTCCTCATCCCTCAGATCGGCAGCCTGCAGCCTCCTCACTCTCTTCAGACATGGACAAAATCACAGACTGGTTAAACAAGTGGAACATGTCTTTCAATCCTGACAAATCTCACACTCTCACTATGTCTCTCCGAATAGACCATCTGGAAAACTTTCCCATCTACTTTCTCACCAATCCTCTCCAAGAAGTTCTGTCGCTCAAGCTTTTGGGTCTCACTATCTGCCATGATCTTTCTTGGGAAAACCACATTTCCAAGCTGGCCTCCAAAGCCAGTCGCCGACTATGCATCCTCCGTCGTGCGAAGTCCTTCCTTGGCACACCTGAGCTTCTCACCACATACAAGGCTTTCATCCGCAGCTCAATGGAATACTGTTCCCCCCTCTGGACCGGTGCTCCTGCCTCACACCTAGCTCGACTTCACGCTGTTGAAACCAAAGCTTTCAGAATCATTGGAATCTCCTGTGATGAAGCTAACTCCGAGGGCCTTTCCACTCACTCACCTCAGGCAGTTTGGTGGTCTTTCTGTCTTCTACCGACTCCTCTCCGGCCTTGCTCCCCCAGCTCTCTCTGTGCTCTGTCCCCCAAATATTCCTACAGGTCGCACAAGATCTGCCAGCAAGCCTCTTATGGTTAAACTGCCAAAATCTAGGCTCTCTGCTCACCTTCACTCTTTTATTCCCCTTTTTCCCCACCTCTGGAACAAACTCTCCCACTTCCTTCAATCCCACTTCTCCCTCCAGGTCTTTAAAACAGCTGCTCACCACCATCTCTTATCTTCCCCCATCCAAAACCTTGATCTTTTCTACCCCTGCTAATTCACCCCAGATACACTTTTTCGAAATTCCAACTACTTTCCTGGAAGTCCTTGCAGTGTCCATATGTTTTATACCTCTCCCACCTCCCCCCAAGCCTTCTCCCTCCCACAGTTCTCTCGATGTCCCTGCTCTCAAATGTTGTGTTTGTGTCCTTCGCCCTTTCTCCCCATCTTGTCTACCGCTCCCCTTATTTTGTGTTTTATGTGTTGGTTTGTGTCGGTTTGACTTTTTGTGTGATTAATGTTAGCTCTTTCATGAGCTTCGATCTTGTTTACAAAAAACAAAACAATGGGTGGAACTGGCACGGACTGACACACACAGCTCTTTTATAGTGTAGAGGACGTCAGTCCTAAAAAGCCCATGTGTCCTGGCTTGAGGAAGAAGAAGCGAGTGCGAGAGCTTCACTGTAGTGGATCCTGTTGTGTCGAATAATAAAAACGATACCGTTGGAATGCTAATAATCCATTGACGTGCAAGTATTGCCTCTTTGGAGACGAGCGATGAGATAGCTTTGTAGGCAGGTGTTGCTGGAGTAGTAGATGTAGCTGTTGGGATAGTTCTCACAGCTGCAGTGGTGCTATACAAGTGTCGCCAACATATCTATGATTCTGACATCCTCGACGACTTTGGAAAGCTAGTCATCAATTTCCTTGGAACAAAAAGTTTGTGTCCGTTTAATTACTGTATAGAGATGCCTGTTTTAAAAGTCCCTCTTTCCAGGATTGAAGAAGAAGAAGATGTGGGAATGTGAGCTTATCTTCGCAATTGCAACGGTTCTACAACAGCAGGCAACCTTTAGAAGGACACCGGAGAAACGCGCAAAATAATATATAATGTAGTAATATTTCTTGAGGCAATATGAAATTCCACGGAAGGAGCACACAACCGACAACTGCAGCCATGACAACAACTGCGTGTTATAAAATATTATTTTTCGTGTGTTTTGCTTCATTTTACATCCTCATTGACACTCACAGAGAGACTTGCAAAATATTTGTGAAGTACAACATGCTGCTTATTTATTTAAAACCCGTCAGCAAAGCTACGGGAAGGCCCGTCTATTCCGAAATAAAATAGACACAACTGTGTGACGAAAATCTGACAAATGTTTTGTTTCAGCAACTGAGCATCATCTTTTTTTGTTGTTTTTCTTTGTTTGTTTCCCCTCACACGTGTGTTGCAGCTTCGGAAACGAGGGATGAGATAGCTTTGTACGCAGGTGTCGCCGTAGCACTAGTTGTCGCTGTTGGGATAGTTCTCACGGCTGCAGTGGTGCTATACAAGCGTCGCCGACACGAGTATGGTTCTGACATCCTTGATGCCACGTCTGCCATGACTGGTGGGTTTGGACCTGCCAACCTGAAAGCTGGCAGGCATGGTTAGTCCCTTTCCTTTCGTTCTTTCTACACACTCAACATATTGTGATTCTTCAATTGCGTGGACATTCACTTGTAGATTCCGAGCATCGTTCCACTTCTGCCAAGCTACACCCAACACGATATGCAATCAATTGCTTTTCTTTGAGCCAATGCCCTTAAACAGATGCAAATTGGCACAAATTTGCAATGCCCCTGGCTTCGATGAACCGATAGCAGCGGTTGTGGTATGGGGACTGAGTTCCACCATTTTTCCTTTTCTGAAAGTGTTTGTGACATTTTAATGCATTGGAACTGCATTTGGTAATAAATGTGGTGGTGAGGTTAAAGCCCAGGGTGTGCTTGCAGTGTTTGAATGTGGTCAGGGCAAATTGAAATTTAAATGGAAGTCGCTGCTGCGCGCAATGCACCCTCAAGAGTGCATTGGAATGTGTGACGGGCCTTCACTACAAATGTGTTGTGCGCCACCCTGATGGGTTCTTTTTCTTTTTCAGTTGGTAGATGTTGAGGAACGTACTCGGTTTTTGTGTTTGTAGGTTTTCGATTAATTCATTTTCTTTTTACCTTATTTGTTACTTGAAAAAGCTCTGTTTTCTATTTCCTTCCAGACAATTCCCACTTACTGTGCATGGCTGTCCAACCTGACCTCACAGCATCAGCAGGCCAATTCCATGGAGCATCATTCCCGCCTCGTGAGGGACCCCAGAAAATTGCCATGACACAGTCACCTCTCTTAGAATCCATGCCGCTCACTCATGGAAAAGCATGTGCCTCGGTTTGCATGAGTTCCATGGACTCTGCTGCTACTGTGGAGTTTGGACAGAATCTTCCGCCCGCTCTTGCAAGTGCGGACTCGGAGCTAGGAAGCCTGTCGAGCGACTTTCGATGTCACTCGATTCCTCATCGGTCAGGAATGGGTTTTGCAGCCATGCCTGAGAAGAAGGAGAAAACTGCAGTCCCTCCACTTGGGGCACTGCCTTACGATCGTCGGCCAAGTGCTTGTGGCACCTTTGGTTGCATGGGTGGTCGTCTCGTCATTGCCAATGCTGGTATGTTCATTTCAATGCAAAAATGTCCTTTTTTTCCAAAGACTACCTCCTTGCATTACAAATATGTATAATTAATGGTTGTGTAGAATGTATAATGCATGCTAGTACCCTAGCCAAATACTTAATTCCTTCCTTAATTTACCGGAACTCTGTGTAAACAGTAGAGTCACATCTCGGTGATGAGAAGTAAACAGTACAGCCACATCATACCGAATTAATTATAGAATTCCAGTGAAATGTACTTTTCGACACTTAATGTTGCTTCATGCATGCCATTTGCTTATAACTCCTGAACAGTAACTTCTATGTTAGTGGAAATCAGTATGCATGCACTGGGTCAAGGAGGAGAAAAAAACACATTCACAAAACATTATTTTGCCACCAGGGGATTCCACCTGTGCTACACGATGATGTCCTACCATAAATGCCATGGCAATACTTAAAATAACATTCATCCAAAATTGATGCAAAACTCTATTCACCAGCATCTTTTTCAGCAAGCGGACAGCTCTGTGAGCTTGGGTGCAGCGGATGAAACGTCAAATGTGACATAATCAGAAGGGACATAATTTAACATTTCCTGGAATTATACCATTGAGAAGCAATTGCAGTAAAGTTCAGCCTTTCATCATAAAATGCATTGTAGGCAGGAGGGAAATTAGATTCAAATATCTGCATGATTCAAATATCCTCTTGATTAGGTCCTTTTCGAGCACACGCATATATTAGGTTGTTCATGTAATGTCAAGAGATAATTTTCTAAGTTTACCAGAAATTGAGCAAGAAAAGAAATTAGTAGAATTTCAAAAATAATAAAATATCGCTTGGTGTATTGGGCCCAACACTGAGGGCGGTTGTCTTGTGGCCGATACATGCGAGATATGGCCTCGCCTTACTGAAGATGACAGTCTTCGCTACAAGGGTGTATCATCAAATGTGAAATGTATATAAAGCTGTCACCCAGGTGAAAAGATCTTACAATCATTTAATGTCATTATTCCAATCGATTTTATATTTATTTATTTAGTTACTGATTTTATTTATGGTGGTCTTTCTTATTTCAATTACTCCAAAAGGTTTAAATAATGCCGTAAATGTTCTTTATTTCTAATAAACATTGCAGAGAATTCCACAAGCATGGATTGCTGTATAAATTACTGTACAAGCAACAAATTTTCATTTGCACCGTAAAGATGACGACTCCGTTTAAGATGGGAATCCATCAATGCATCATGCTTAAATGCCGTGTGAATGGTTTATGGACCATCATGCACACTTATGAGCATCTTACACGAATGCCAAATTGATTTTTTTTTTTTTCCTTGATTTCATTTGATCATCGTTTGAGTTGACCTGAAATTCTGGATGTGTCATCACAGTCAGCAGTCCATGAACTTTTAAAAATTGTGTTAAATAATGTCTGAGCAAATCGGTGCTTTCCTTCAATATGTGCAGACTGCACCACATCATGTCAAAGTTGTAATTACCTCTGCCACCAAAGGTGGATGGAGGTTATGTTTTCACCCCTGTCTGTCTGTCTCTCTGTCTGTCTGTTTGTTTGTTTGTTACTTGCAAAATCGAAGATTTTTCAAGTATATTGGTCGGTTGCGTTTGTTATTCTGTCTGTCTGTCTGTCTGTCTGTTTTTTGTTTGTCACCGGCTTACAGGTCACAATTCTAAACCGATCGTCATGAAACTTCACCAAGACGTAGAGGTCGACACAATTGAGAAGCATATTGATTTTTCGGTCAAAGATCATCTGGAGGTCAAATTTATAAAATCGCCATTTTAAAACAGATTGTCTTGAAAATTGAACAGCATTTGTATGTTGAGGAAATAAATTGGGAAACCAACTATTTTTGAGGTCAAAAAGGTCAAATGTCTAAGGTCAACTCAAGGTCAAACTTCCAAAATCCATTTTCATCTGGAAAACCATCAATTTTCATCCGATTGACTTGGGAATTGAACAGCATTTGCACATTCTCTCAATAAATTGGGAAACCAATTTTGGTTTTTGGGAAACCTCACTATTTTGAGGTCAAAAGGTCAAAGGTCAACTCGAGGTCAAACTTCTTAAATAATCAATTTTCATCCAAAAATCGTCACTTTTCATCCTATTGACCTGAGCTTTTATCAAGATCGTCATTTTTGATCTTGATGAATGGACAATTTGCTGGATCAATTGCAACCTTTTTTCAGGGGAGGGTGGTGGATTTTCCAAGTATCGTGTTCTGCATGACGTCTTCTTGTTTGTTTGTTTGTTTGTTAACAAGATGTCTCAAAAAGTTGGAGACGGATTCGGACTAAATTTGACAGAGAGGTAGTGTATGTGACGAGGACGTAATGATTAGATTTTGGTGAAGATCTGGATCTGGATCCGGCTAGCAGAATTTTTAAAGTAATTCATCACCATTGGGAGATTGGGCCAAAAATGATACATAGCAGGATATCTCAAAAGGTTATGGATGGATTTGGACGCAACTTGGTGGACAGGTTGGGTGTGTAGCAAGAAAGATTTTATTCGATTTTGGTAAAGATCCGGCTCCGGAACCGGCCAGTATAATTTTTCAAGTAATTTTTCATCATTGGGAGATTGGGCCAAAAACGATATACAACCCAACAATAACATGCATTTTAAGGCCATTTTCCCTGCAAGAGCGGGGGTTAGCCTTGCGGTCCCCATGACAATCTTCTCCATTTTGCCCTATTTTCTGCATCTCTCCTTGTTAACCCCCTTGCCCGCATGTCTTCTTCCACCGTCTTTAGCCAAATCTTTCTCGGTCTTCCCCGTCCTCTACTTCCTTCCACATTTATTTCCATCACTCTTCTCAACCAGTCACTTTCATCCTTCCTCAACACATGACCAAACCATCTCAACCTGTTCCTCTTCACAGCATCAATCACAGGCTCTATTCCCATCATCTTTCACAATTCATCATTTGTCTTCCTCTCTCTCAGCGACACTCCGCACATCCACCGAACCATTCGCATTTCCACCCTTTCCAGCCTTCGTTGCTGCTCTACATTCATGACCCATGTCTCGCTCCCATAAATCATAACACTTCTCACACATGCAGCATACACCTTTCCCTTCAGCTTCAACGACACTCCCCTCCTCATCAGCACGCCACTCAGTTCCCGAAACTTCTTCCATGCACATCTCACTCTAGCAACCGTTGCCGAGTCTGATCCACCTTCTCCATTCAGCATGTCTCCGAGGTAGCAAAATGTTTTCACACCTTCCAGCTTCACGCCGTCTCCAAGATCCAACTCAACATTTCCTCCATCTGCAGCTCCCTCTGTGCACACCTTACATTTGAATGTAGCTGTCACACTGGTTAATGACCCTCTCAGACCACTACATTTTTGATGAACCCACTCAGCGCACATTGTACACTGAATGGAGTTCACTCCGACACCCTTCCTGCACACAGCACAGGGCCACTTCCCAGTTCTTTCCACCTCACCACATGCTTTACCACTTGCCATCACCTTCGTCTTTCCGATATTCACCTTCAGACCTTTTGTCTCCATACATTCCTTCCACGTGTTCATCTTTTCCTTCAGTCCATCCATACTTTCCGCAATCAACACCAGATCATCTGCATACAACAACTCCCACGGTAAACCCTCCTTTACGTTCTGAGCCAGGACCTTCATCACAGCTACAAATAGTAGTGGACTTAGTACTGATGCACCCTGATGCACTCCCACCTTCACCTCAAACTCACCACTGTTCCCGTCCTTCGTCCTTACAGCTGTGCGCGCTCTTTTGTACATTGCCATCACAACTCTGATCAACCATTCCTCCACTTCTAACTTCCTCAATGCCCATGTCAATACTTCGCGTGGAACCCTATCGAATGCTTTCTCCAGATCAACAAACCCAAGAAACAACTTCTTCCTCTTCTCCATGTACTTCTCCTGCAACTGCCTCACAATAAAGAGCGTGTCTGTCGTTCCTCTTCCTGGCATAAATCCAAACTGCATTTCGTCGATCTTCACCTTCTTCCTTAGCCTCCAAAAACGATATATAGCAGGATATCTCAAAAAGTTGTGGACGGATGATGTTGATTAAATGTGATTCTGTATTGTGATTTTCTGGTCTACTCAAGGATACAAAACGTAAACCGTTCACCTGGCGGAGGTATGCTCTCTACTGAATGTTGTTCTCGTTAAATCATTCAATAGACCAACACAATATATCATATTAGCAGAGGTATCAATGTCACTTGAGCCAAGTCTAGAGTCAACTCCAAGTCTTTGAGGAAAAGTATTAAGTCAAGTTTTACTTCAACTTGTGTCAAGTCCCACATTTACTTACAAAATTTGGAGTGCAGGCTCTGAAGAAATGAAGACACAGGGCTTCATTTATTGCAATGTATGTTCTGAAAATCTGTTTAACTCGTTTTTATTTGTCAACTTCATGCAGTGGACATTTTTGGATTTGTTCATAGCTAAAATAAATGTATGTTAAATTTACTTCTCATATCGAGTGTACGTACCTACATAAGCATATGAGCATAAGTCTAGTCAGAAACCTCAGTTTGTTTAAATGATACACGTATAGAACCAAAGCATTCATTGTGTAGCGGGAAAAAGGAAATTTTAATAACTTACTTTGCATTAAAGATTTTACTTTACATTTACGTTTATTTAGGTTAAAATGAAATGTATCACTGACTTACTTTGTAAATGTAGAACTACTTTGCATTACAATTTTTAGCCGCGTCGCAGACGCTGCTCATAGAGTGCCCTCTGCTGTTGTTGTTGTTCTTCTTCTTCTTGTTCTTCTTGTTCTTGCAGAGAAGACAAAACCTCAAAGCTCCACCCATTCTGGGAACCATTGCTCCACCCATTCTTGGAGAGGCTTCATGTAAACAAATATCCACCATTTTATTAACTCGAATAGCTTTGAGGCCTGTTTTGTAGGCCCGTGCTGTCTTTCTCTCTCACACAGTTTTATTTAAACTCTAATTCGATATATCATTTCCTTTTTAACAGTCGCTAACATAGTTTTAGACTCGGTTGAAAAAAAGCGGGAAAAGAATCCCATGAAAGTTTCCGTTTATGGAACGAAATGATTTCTCAAAGGCCTGTAAAATAAAGCCCATTCATTGAGTCACCCTCACCATTTTATCTCAAATTCACCATCTGATTTCATTTTTATCGATGGTTTTAGACTGGGCGTCAGAAATAATTGCGAGCATTCATGCACACACGGGACATTGCCGAGATATATTTATAAAAATCGCGCCACGATGATGCACGAAAATATACCGCCTAAAATAACAGACTGGGAAAATGTCGACATATATTAAAAATTCACTTTTTCTTTTCCGTTAAGATATATTACTTTTACTTTTGATGACGGTCGTCACAAAAACGACATATATTTCTTCGTTCTTATTTCATTCAACATTATTATCCGGAAGTAAAATATGTTTCAGGAAATTACCGAGAGATATTTCTTCGTTTTTTTTTTTATTCGTTATGTGCGCATACACTTTAAATAGGTTTATTTGAAATCTTTAATTTTCACAATGTAATTTACTTGCCATTTGTCATTTGATGATTATGAGACACTTCCTCTTGAGGATCGTGACGATTCATGCGTTGCGTGAAACTTCCATTTTCCAAAATGAATGAGACGATCGATGAAGAACGCAGACTTGAACAGGATGCAGCAAGAAAACGAATGAGACAGGAGAAAAACGAGATAAACGAGACGGGAAAAAGCCGATTGGAGAGGAGAGTGAGGAGCGATTGGAGAGGCGAGTGAGGAGCGATTGGAGAGGCGAGTGAGGAGCGATTGGAGAGGCGAGTGAGGAGCGATTGGAGAGGCGAGTGACGAGCGATTGGAGAGGCGAGTGAGGAGCGATTGGAGAGGCGAGTGACGAGCGATTGGAGAGGCGAGTGAGGTGCGATTGGAAAGGCGAGTGAGGCGTGATTGGAGAGGAGCGTGAGGAGGTATTGGAGAGGAGTGTGAGGAGGTATTGGAGAGGAGTTTGAGGAAGAATTGGAGAGGAGTGTGAGGAAGTATTGGAGAGGAGTGTGAGGAGGTATTGGAGAGGGGTTGGAGAGGAGCGAGGAGTTGGAGAGTGAGGGCCAATTGGAGAGGAGAGTGAGGGATTGGAGAGGTGTGTGAGGAGGTATTTGAGAGGAGTGTGAGGAGGTATTTGAGAGGAGTGTGAGGAGGTATTTGAGAGGAGTGTGAGGAGGTATTTGAGAGGAGTGTGAGGAGGTATTGGAGAGGAGTGTGAGGAAGAGTGGGATTGGAGAGGTGTGAGGGTGGAGAGAGGAGAGTGTCAGGTGGAGAGGAGTGAAGGGTCACATATTATGTGAAATAAATAAATTGTGTTCATTACACCATTTCTGGATCTGATGAATTGCCAGTAACGATTTTGTAAAAATGAATGTGCAGCATCCATCTCAATATGTCGAAATGTCACACACGTCCATGCCTGTGGGATTCCCATGGGTGACCCCACTATATTTTTTAAAAATCGCGCCATGGTCGGTTATACACCGCCTAAAATAACAGACAGGAAAATGGCGAGATATATTTAAAATTTGTGGCGGACTTTTCCATTTGATGACAATCGTCACGATTAAATATTTAATTTATACGTCGCCACAATAATGTGGAGAGAGGGGCATAGGTTCGTTCACGTATCGCCACAGACGGGAAATTGCCAGCAGATATTTCTTCGTTATTATTTCATTCATCATTATTATACAGAAGTAAAGGTAATCCTGTTTAAACTGGCATTCATTCCAGCGAGGGGTTCGAGAGGAGCGAGGGGTTGGAGAGGAGCGAGGGGTTGGAGAGGAGCGAGGGGTTGGAGAGGAGTGAGGGGTTGGAGAGGAGTGAGGGGTTGGTGAGGAGCGAGGGGTTGGAGAGGAGCGAGGGGTTGGAGAGGAGCGAGGGGTTGGAGAGGAGCGAGGGGTTGCAGAGGAGCGAGGGGTTGGAGAGGAGCGAGGGGTTGGAGAGGAGCGGGGGTTGGAGAGGAGCGGGAGGTTGGAGAGGAGTGGGGAGTTGGAGAGGAGCAAGGGGTTGGAGAGTGAGGTGCGAAGGGTTGGAGAGGAGCGAGGGGTTGGAGAGGAGCGAAGGATTGGAGAGGCAAGTGAGGAGCGATTGGGGAGGCGAGTGAGGAGTGATTGGGGAGGCGAGTGAGGAGCGATTGGAGAGGCGAGTGAGGAGCGATGGCAGAGGGGAGTGAGGAGCGATTGGAGAGGGGAGTAAGGAGCGATTGGAGAGTCGAGTGAGGCGCGATTGGAGAGGAGTGTGAGGAGGTATTGGAGAGGAGTGTGGGAGGTATTGGAGAGGAGTGTGAGGGGTTGCAGAGGAGCGAGGGGTTGGAGAGGAGCGAGGGGTTGGAGAGGAGTGAGGGGTTGGAGAGGAGCGAGGGGTTGGAGAGTGAGGACCGATTGGAGAGGCGAGTGAGGCGCGATTAGAGGGGAGTATGAGGGATTGGAGAGGAGTATGAGGGATTGGAGAGGAGTGTGAGGGATTGGAGAGGAGTGTGAGGGATTGGAGAGGAGTGTGAGGGATTTGAGAGGAGTGTGAGGGGTTGGAGAGGAGTGTGAGGGGTTGGAGAAGCGTGTGAGGGGTTGGAGAGGAGTGTGAGGGGTTGGAGAGGAGTGTGAGGGGTTGGAGAGGAGTGTGAGGGGTTGGAGAGGAGTGTGAGGGGTTGGAGAGGAGTGTGAGGGGTTGGAGAGGAGTGTGAGGGGTTGGAGAGGAGTGTGAGGGGTTGGAGAGGAGTCTGTGGGTTGGAGAGGAGTCTGTGGGTTGGAGAGGAGTGTGAGGAGGTGTTTGAGAGGAGTGTGAGGAGGTGTTTGAGAGGCGTGTGAGGAGGGGTTGGAGAGGAGTGTGAGGAGGTATTGGAGAGGAGTGTGAGGAGGAGTGGGATTGGAGAGGCGTGAGGGTGGAGAGAGGAGGAGTGAGGTGTGAGGAGTGAGGAGTCACATATTATGTGAAATAAATAAATTGTATTCATTACACTATTTCTGGATATGATGAATTGCCAGTAACCATTTTGTAAAAATAAATGTGCAGCATCTAACTCAATATGTCGAAATGTCACACACGTCCATGCCCGTGGGATTCCCACGGGTGACCCCACTAGTGAGTTTATAATTGTCAACAAGTCATTCCAAGCTCAAGTCCCAAGTCCGAGTCTCAAGTCAATTTCGTCAGGTACGAGTCAAGTCACAATATTTTGTGACTCGAATCCGAGTCGCCGACTCTGTATTGTAGTAATGCGTCTTGATATAGCGCATTGTAAGTTTTCATGATAAGCCTTTTGATAACCAAATAATTACAATATAAATCGGCAAACTATAGAAGGCAAGCAGAGATATATTGATAGGTTTTACCCAAAATCCAGTTCATCTCTTCTTTCCTTTCCCTCCCGAACCATTAACATTTTTAATTCCCTTCGGCTATCCGCTCACATTGTCAAAGTATAAGATTAAAAAATAATAATCAATGTATTACTTTAAATCCAGAGGAATGTTTTGAAGGGACCTCTCCTCCCATACCAACACATTTGCTTATACACCTCCCTGTTCCTTCGCTCTTTGCTCTCCTGGCTGTCAATCTTCTATTCTTCTGTTCCTGCTTCTGAACCTGTGCTGGAATCCTTAATACCCCTTAGGAATCCTTCATGCCCTCATTTAGGGAATTTCCCCAGATAGTTTTCACAGTTTAGTTAAAAAATGTTCAAGCTTCCCCCTGAAGTGTTGTAATCTGTAGGAAATTATAACACACTTTTCTTCTTCTTTAAAAGGTTGTTTTCGATTTGCTCACCAAATCTCTTCATAATTCAATCTATTACAGTTCTTCCTTCCTACATTCCCTAAACTCACCTGCATTCCACCCCTCCTCCAACATTTTCAAACGGATCTCTGACTTGAAAATCACAAGAAACTCATTTTGCAATAAATGTTCGTTTTCCATTAATCGTCCAACACTTTCAAAAATCCAAACTCATCCTTCCCCTCCTAAACTCCCCCCTCACCCATCCCTTTCAAATCTACCCCCTTGCCCCTCCCCTCCTAGACTCCCCCCTCACCCCTCCCCTCCTAAACTTCCCCTCACCCCTCCCCTACCAAACTCCTCCCTCACCACTCTCCTCCTAAATTTCCCCCTAACCCCTCCATTTCAAAACTCCACCTTCCCCCCTCCCCTTCAAAACTCCCCACCCTCCCTTTTTATTCAATTCTCCACTCTCACCCCTCCTCCATCCTAAAAGCATCCTCCCCGCTTTCTCTCCCTTCCAACTCTTACCTCCATCTCCTCCAACTTTCTTCCTCGCTCTGCCCCTCCCCCCTCAAAGAACACCTCACTGTGCCTCATCCAATCACCATCAAACCATTTGTCCTCCTCATCCTTCCCTTTCTCCTAGCTCTTCTGAAATCTCTGACACACTATCAACAGCTCTCCCTACCCCCTCTTCCTCATCTTACCCTACCCCTCCCCTGTCCTGTATCCGATGCTCCCCCTTCCTCTTCCGTAACGTTATGGACCTCAAACATCCGGGGCCTTTTCTCAAACCTGATTGACCTCTCCATACAGGTTGCTTCTGACAAACCAGACTTGACCTGCTTTTCAGAAACTTTCCTCCTTCAATATGTCTCTGATTCCTTAATATCTCTCCCTGGTTACTCCCTCATCCGGTATGATAGAGCTGAGCCTCGTCCTGGAGGTGGGGTTGCTATCTTTATCAAAACGTCTCTTGTAGACTTGGTGATGACAAACTTCACTGCAAATGTCTGTTGCTCTTCTTCTGCTCCAATCGGTTCATCTGACCATATGCTGATTAAAGTGGACATCTCTCTGGCCATTCTCAGAGAGCCTCCTCAGCGCCAACGAGTCTGGCATTTCACTCAGGCCAACTGGAACGGTCCACAAGCAGCCATCAATCATCTGGACTGGTCTCCCATCTCTACTGCCTCTGACATCAACTCATCCTGGGAATTCTTCCAAAGTAAACTGCTCTCTCTGATGCACAGATTTATCCCATCTCGTCTTCAGTTATCATAACCTTCCTCCCATCCATGGTACACGGAATCTTGTGGTTAGGCAGTTGCCCTGAAATGACTTGCCTTCGCCTCCTGGAAGGCAAAAACAACGTAAGGCAATCTCATTTCCTTTCACAAAGCTCGAAAAAAGTGTGTCTACCGTCAGGAGAGCTAGGAAACAAGATCTCTCTACTCTCAAGAGTGAACTCTCAAACATGTCGCCCTCTTCCAAATCCTGGTGACATCTGGTCAAATCTGTTTCTGGTGTTTGTTCCCCCTCCATTCCCCTCCCTTACCTCAAACGACTACACAGCTGACTCCACACGTCAAAAAGCTGAATGCCTCAACTCTGTGTTTGCCTCAAAATCTTGTGTCCCAAACCCGTCTCTCTCTGTACCCACCGTACCCAGTCGTATCAGCTGCTCCTGGACTCTGTCCTTCTTTCCTGACAAGTTCGACATTTCCTGTCAATCCTCGACTCTGATTCTGCAACTGGACCAGACGGTATCAGCCCACGGGTCCTAAAATTCTGCTCTTCCGCTCTTTCATACCCTCTCTCTGTTCTCTTCACCCTCTCTTTTGCTCAAGGTCATCTGCCATCAGCTTGGAAATCAGCCAACATTACCGCTTTGCATAAAAAAGGTGCAAAATCAGATCCTTGCAACAACAGACCAATAAACCTGCTCCCAATTAGCAAAGTCATGGAATCCATAATTGCTTCGGATATCAAATCCTTCCTCTTCTCCAATGCATTGATCTCTGATCATCATTTTGGATTCAGACCAGGTCAGCCTTCAGATTCAGACTCTGGATATGCTGCTTCTGCTGTCTCAACAATGGATGGAGGTCCTCAATGTCAAACAGGAAATTAGAGCTGTCTCCCATGACATATCACTTGCCTTCGATACGGTCTGGCACCCCGCTCTGCTCACCAAACTCTCCTCCCATGGTATCCATGGAAATCTCCATGCATGGCTTGTGGACTTCCTCTCTGGTCATAGTCACCGTGTGGCCCTGAATGAATTTCTCTCATCTCCCCTTCCTGTTCAGGCTGGAGTTCCCCAAGGTAGTGTTCTGGGCCCTGTGCTTTTTCTGGTCTTCATCCATGATCTATCCGACTCTCTGGAAAATCCTCTCTATCTCTTTGCTGATGACTCCACTCTCTGCCGCTTCATACCTCATCCCTCCAATGGGCACTCTGCAGCCGCCTCACTCTCTGCAGATCTGGACAAAATCACAGACTGGTCAAACAAGTGGAACATGTCTTTCAATCCTGACAAATCTCACACTCTCACTATGTCTCTCCGAATAGACCATCTGGAAAACTTTCCCATCTACTTTCTCAACAATCCTCTCCAAGAAGTTCTGTCACTCAAGCTCTTGTGTCTCACAATCTGCCATGATCTTTCCTGGGAAAACCACATTTTCAAGCTGGCCTCTAAAGCCAGTCTCTGACTGGGCATCCTCTGTCGTGCGAAGTCCTTTCTTGGCACACCTGATCTCCTCACCACATGCAAGGCTTTCATCCGTAGATCAATGGAATACTGCTCTCCCCTCTGGGCTGGTGCTCCTGCCTCACACCTAGCTCGGCTTTACGCTGTTGAAACCAAAGCTTTCAGAATCATTGGAATATCCCGCGATCAAGCTAACTCTGAGGGCCTTTCACTCCCTCACCGCAGGCAGGTTGGTGGTCTTTCTGTCTTCTTCTGACTCCTCTCTGGCCTAGCCCCCCCAGCCCTGTCTGTGCTCTGTCCCCCAAATACTTGTACAGGTCGCACAAGATCTGCCAGCAACCCTCTTCTGGTGAAACTGCCAAAATCAAGACTCTCTGCTCACCTTCAATCATTCATTCCTCTTTTCTCCCACCTCTGGAACAAATTCCCTCACTCTCTTCAATCCCACTCCTCCCTACAGGTCTTTAAAACAGCTGTTCACCACCATCTCTTATCTTCCCCCATCCAAAACCTTGATCTTTTCTACCCCTGTTAATTCACCCAGATCCACTTTTCTGAAATACCGACTTCTTTCCTGGAAGTCCTAGCTGTGTCCATGTGTTTTTTTACCTCTCCCACCCCACCCCCCTTCCCACGCCTCCTGTCCCCAAGCCCTCTCCCTCCCACAGATCTCCCGATGTCCCAGCTCTCAAATGTTGTACTTGTGTGCTTCACCCTCTCTCCCCATCTTGTCTCCCTCTCCCTTTATTATGTCTTATGTGTGCATTTGTTTTTTTTGTCATTAATGTTAGCTCTTACACGAGCGTCGATTTTGTTTTCAAAAAGAAAAAAGAAGGGATGCAGATGCACTGCAGGCAAATAGTATACAATGTTCTCATGGTCAAAAGCCAAGGTATTTCTGCTGCACATGTATGGTGAATTCTGCAGAGAAATATCATTGGCATTATTCATTGTGACCCCTGAAACATAGGTAGACTCCAGTGGGCCCTATTGTGGTTCGCCATGGCGGCCTTGAATCCATGCTGTTGATTTAACTCTTTCACTTCTTATTCCGCAACAAGGATGAAAAGAGCCCAAAGTAAGAATTTTGATTGCTTGGTAGTGGGATGCAAGTATAGGTTTTCAAAGTTTTATAGTACAGAAATATACTTTCAAGTGTTACGTGGTCCTCCCGGTGACTACCTGGTCTCGGTGACGCCCGGACCGTGAGAGGAACCCCGCCAGAAAGATCTATGCTTTATACGCTTTCGTAACGCAATCAATATGAATTCCAGTCAATAAGAAACCCCACACCAAGGATCCGGATTAATCAATAATATATTCCCCGATCAATCAACAACCATCAACAATCAATCACCAATTTTACTAAGATGGCCATCTCATATATTTCCCCCCTTTCCCCACTCACGACCCCTCAATGGTCACTGTCCCTCACAATGTCTCTGGGCCCCTCCAGACCAAGGTGAAGGTCGACTTCTCCGCACACGGGCGGTTGAACGGACCCCTGGCTGACGTGCTCCAAACGTGCACGTCACGTACCGGGAACAGCTGCTGCAGCGCACACCTCCGTGCAAAGCAAAGCGGGCAAAGCAAAGCGCGCGAGGCCCAAGGTGCGACCCGTACACGACCTCGGAGGCGTCGCGGCGAACAGTGCCGGACGCTTGGTCCCTTCCAGGAAGCCACGGCAACCTGACACGTAACAGGCAATCACCCCGCGCAGGTAACTCCTCTCGCCAGACGGGCGTTTCAAACTCAGCGTTCTCAACGCTAATCAATATCGACACCGCTCGCGTCGGAGCTGGGCGAGGAAGAAGAAGATAGCCGCTTCCCCAGGACCTCGTGTCTTGTTTTCTTCTTCCGGTTCACTATCCCGTTTCCGGTCCACTATCCCGTTTCCGGTCTCCTGTTATCCGGAGCCTCTCTAACCATTTAACCACAACAACCTTTAATAGAATAAACATTAATAAGCAATGACATGAATAGTAATTCACCTAATCCGGGATCCGTAACACAAGGATCAAGGAACCTGCACAAAATATGAATACACATGTTGCTCCTTCTTTAATCATCTTCCATTTTGTTCAATCACAGGTCCAGTTATGAAAGAGTGATGTAAAAAAGTCATTTTATAATCTTTATTCAAGTTCAATTCTCTCACACACTGCATTATGGGATTTTTTTCCCCAGTGCATTTTTTTTTCCTTGGATCCAGTTTGCATGCAGTTTTAAACGGTTCCCTTCCTCCAATGCAGTGTGCAGTAAAACACCCTGTTGTTCACAATGATCTTTCCAATTGCATATGGTGCTTCCTGGAGCTCTCCAAGCTTTTATCTCACAGGCCAGAGCAAATAGGCGGTATTTTTAATTTTTTAACAAACATGCATTTTGGTGTCACATGCAGTTGGATTTATGGATACTGTCAAAAGAGAGCCTTGGAGCTCGGAATTATGCGGCTCGGTGGTTTGTCACACTCTGTTCATCCCGCTCCCCTGCCCGTGATTTCTGCAGGAGTTAGCCTCCTCGTGCCTCCTGGTGCAATCCCTCAAGGCCAATTTTATAAGATGTACCTCATGGTCAGTCATGATGATGCTCTCAGGTAAGTGAATCAGCAGTTTGTACACTGTCTTTCATTTGATTCGTTTTGTTTCTCGTGGCTGCTGTTTAATTTTTAATGTTTTTTTTTTTTGACATATTCATGTATATTTACGAATTATTGGTAGTTATTTTTGAAGTGTGTGATTCCTATATATTACTTGAAATAATGCTATTTCACAATATTGCATGCCTGATATTTTCTTATAACTTCAAGTTGAAATTACATTCTAATATGTAATACAGCAGACCTCAACTAAAATATTTATTTGCGAGAGCACCCATATGCTTAAGTGATTTTCTCGCGAACGTTTATACAATGTAATATAATTCTGAGGTATCTTTGTCAGGGGTGTTGCAGAGGGTTGATATTTGGCCAAAACAATCTGCAGTCCAAAGGCAGTATTTAATGAGAAAGTTGATCTCGCGAAGTTAGTTTTCTCGCAAATTGTTTTATGCAGCGAGCCAAGGCTTTACTGCAATATATTAAAATTTGTTGCAAGACATTATCCTCATTTATTGTACCATAAATCTTGAATTGTGTTGATGAGCTTTTGATATACTTACTGCTCTGTGATTTTTGGACAGGCCTGTTCTGGAGGGTGACCAAACACTCCTCAGTCCGGTGGTGGTTTTTGGGCCTCCGAATGTACCCTTGCTTACACCGGTGGTGGTTTCAGTGCCACACTGTGCTGAGCTCTGCTCAGAGGACTGGCTACTCAGTATGCAGCGCCAGGAAATTGGTGGGGACTGGGAGGTGATTTGTTTTTTTCTTCCTTCTGCACATTCATCATGGTTACCTTTTTATGCACAAAATAGAAAATGTAACTATATCTAATATTTAAAGCTGTATAACCTGGACTCTCGGCTTAACCCAGCTATAAACTCTCAATGTTTCTTACATGCAGGCTGATGCATCAATGTGTATGCCGTCCAATGGAGAGACGTTAAACTGGAGAATCTGTCTGCAAGCACTTGTGGCATTGATGAATACCAAATATCGCATGTTGTCTTTCATTAAAAGTAGGCGAGTTATTGTCAACACCTTGGAAAAATTCAAAATTCCTGCCATAGACGAACGTCAGGCCAGTCTAGCAGGTTCCAGAATAATTTAGGCCAGGAATTTTTGTCTCGAGGTAAGAATAATCAAGGTACGAATACATGTGTGTATATATATATATGTATATATATATGTATATATATATAAAAAACACAGTTTGTGTGTGTGTGTGTGTGTGTGTGTGTGTGTGTGTGTGTAATGTTACCGATAGACTCCTAAACGGAGAGGCTCACAAACTTGATATTTGGCACAAACATGGCCATTGAGCCTGGTACGAACATGGTCGACCTAAAAATTTATTTCATAATATTTTTTAACCATATTTTTACCTCAGCGCATTTCAGCGAGGAATATTATGACCGGAATGGCAAAGCAGCGCGCTGATTCGCTCAGAGCGATCACGTGATGTTCCAACTTTGCCGCCATAATCTTACAGTTATGCGTTCGCACGTAATTCAGTTTTTTCACATTTCAGCGAGGAACATTGCCATTCACACCACATAGGTTTTTTTTTCTTTCATCTTTAGATCCATATTTTTAGCCATAATGTAGCGAACGTCGCGTAGCTAACGTAGCGTTAGCATAACGTAGCGATCCTTGCTCAGGATCTTCGTCAGGTTCGCGAGCGAGTTAGCCAAAACGTAAAAGTGAAAATATATCGAATTTTTTATTCATATTTACTTCAGCGCATTTCAGCGAGGAACATTATACATGGAATCTCAGCTGGTCGCAGAGCAGCGCGCTGATTCGCTCAGAGCGATCACGTGATGTTCCAACTTTGCCGCCATAATCTCACAGTTATGCATTCGCACGTAATTCAGTTTTTTCACATTTCAGCGAGGAACATTACCATTCACACCACATAGGTTTTTTTTCACTTTCATCTGATATTTGTGATTTATTTCAAACAAACTGTATTTCCCATCTACACGGCCATGTATTCCTATTAACGTTATGTAAAGTACATAAATTGTGTGGATTACATCATTTGTGGATGTGATCAATTGCCAGTAACCATCTATGTCCCTCCCCTCCCCTTCCCTCCTCCCCCTCCCTCCCACTCCCCTCCCCCCCCTCCCTCCCACTCCCCTCCCCCCTCCCTCCCACTCCCCTCCCTTCTCCCCCTCCCCCCCCCTCTTCTCCCCCTCCCCCCCCTCTTCTCCCCCTCCCCCCCCTCTTCTCCCCCTCCCCCCCCTTCTCCCCCTCCCCCCCCTCTTCTCCCCCTCCCCCCCTCTTCTCCCCCTCCCCCCTCTTCTCCCCTCCCCCCCTCTTCTCCCCTCCCCCCCTCTTCTCCCCCTCCCCCCCTCTTCTCCCCCTCCCCCCCTCTTCTCCCCTCCCCCCCTCTTCTCCCCCCCCCTCTTCTCCCCCTCCCCCCCCCTCTCCTCCTCTTCTCCCCTCCCCCCTCTTCTCCCCCCCTCTTCTCCTCTTCTCCCCCCCCTCTTCTCCCCCTCCCCCCCCCTCTTCTCCCCCTCCCCCCCCCTCTTCTCCCCCTCCCCCCCCTCTCCTCCCTCCCCCATTCCCCTCCCACCCTCCTCCCCCTCCCACCCCCTTCCCCCTCCCATCCCTCCCACCCCCTTCCCCCTCCCACCCCCTTCCCCCTCCCATCCCTCCCCCTCCCCATCCCCCCCTCTTCTCCCCTCTCCCCCTCCCCCATCCCCCACACGTTGTTGATTAGCGTTCAGACGTGCCTCTGTCTCATCTTCTGTCTCTCGCTGTCTGGCCCTCGCCACACGTTGTTGATTGGCGTTTAGACGTGCCTCTGTCTCATCTTCTGTCTCTCGCTGTCTGGCCCTCGCCAGACATTGTTGATTGGCGTTTAGACGTGCCTCTGTCTCATCTTCTGTCTCTCGCTGTCTGAATCTAGAGACACGTTCTTGATTGGCTTGTCGATGGTGAAAAGTACCTTCATCGGCTTCATGGAGTCTCCGATCAGCGATTTTCCTTGCTCGGAGGTTGAACGCGACAAATTTCTTTTCTTCGGTGCCATTGCCTTTATCACAGTCAGTCTTCCAGTCACTCACTCGTAGACAAATTCAAAATACTCGTAGACAAAATACCACGTTTACACGTGGTAAGAAACGACGCAAACGCACGCTTGCTACTCTGCGTCGTGTC
>NC_136268.1:55863843-55878843 GCF_964187855.1 Myxine glutinosa
AAGGAGGTTATATTAAGGCGGAAGGTCAGATTACAGGGATGAGAGGGACAGCATAGAAAGACAAGCACTTAGACACACTCTTATATTAACCCCAACAGACGACAGATAAACGGTGACAAAAACTGACTCACACGGGGATTGATGGCAAGGAAAGGGCAGAATCGATGGCTCCAGGTGCACCTGGGCTCAGGGACAGAATCGACTCGGTCCGGTCCAGAGATGCAGGGAGGTCACAGCGCTCGGAAGGCGACGTTCTTTCTCCAAGCTGGGGGCGCATCTGACGTCACATCCGGGGGGGCGCATCTGACGTCACATCCGGTAAGTGGCTGCGTATATCCGGCGGGGAGTGACACGCCCTCGGCTCGTTAGCTCCGCCCCAGATGGAATCGGTCCGCCCTTCTTATTGGGTGCGGCGGGTTTACCAGGCTCCGCCCTTGATGAGGAGCTGACAGCCAGCCCCTTCGTGGTAACCCCGTGGAGCGCATGGTCATGGCGGCTAACCGAGCCGGTGTGAGGACGCACACTCCCCCCGCGCCGCACCCATTCTCCTCTGTTGTTGTAGTTGTTGTTGTTGTTTGGGGAAGAAGATGGGAGGAGGTATGGGAAGGTCCTAAACTCACTACTGGTGCCATATAATCACATTCTGGTGCAACGAAGAGTCAGAATTAATGGAAACGAGTCCTTAACTGACATAGACTAAGAATAACTAGCAAGATGTCCGAAAGTTGTCTACGTGAGATGCGGTGGACCTGGGCACGACATTTAATGGGGGAAAGAGGGGAAGGTCGGTTCTACAGAGTGTTGTTTACAGACAATGGGACTAGGGAATGGGGGATTGGGGATAGTTGGGGAGTATTGGGGAAATAGGGGAATATTTACAAGCGGATATGGAGGCCAAATTCCATATTCGCAACATTGCACCCTTCTCTACCCTCGGGGCGTCCCGACCCGATAAATTTTTACCTATTTTAGTGTGGCACTCAGATGTAGTTCCCTCTACTATTAACTCTACCCTGAGTGCGACAGTTTTACAGATATTCACAAATGAGTAAATATGTCCCCCTGCGACGTTGCACCCTTCTCCTCACAGAAACACACCCACAGGATAACCGAATCCGGAAAGAATCCTCAAACTAAACATATAGCCGGTAGGGAGCATTATTTACACAAGACTACACTGATATTTACACTACGATCCAGGACCTGTTTTTGGAGGAACACATGCAGATGTTATGCATAGAGAGAGCACGCATGCCAGCATCGATACACCAACCCACGAGTGCTCTGTGGCCTACGGCCTTTAATAATGTGCAGAGCACCCCTTCCAAGCATCAAAAGCACCACCCCATCACACAGTCAGCACCATCCGGTGCAGTCACCATTGTTCAATGAATAAAAATAAATTCAACAACCCCTAACCCTGCAGGTGTCTCTTGCTCTTCGTGTGGTGCACTTGGCCTTCTGGCTTCTTTCAAAAATAAAGAAAGGCGCCAACCGCGTCCATTTCTGTATTGTGGCCTTCAGTGGTGTCAACTAAAAGTGGTTCACCTGTATGGCATAGGTGCCACGTTGACCCATAGGTCCATCCACGGGTGGTGCTTGGCCGCAAACGAACTGCGGTCCATTGTGGGTGGCCACCAAAATTGCGGTCCATATGGTGTATCGATCCAGGCAGCAAGCAGCGAAAGTGCAGGCCCACAACTGCGTAGCCAGCACCTCTCTCTCCTCTCTCTCTACCCCAAAGCCAGATCCTCGGAGGTGGGAGACAAAAGAAGCAGACAAGTGAGTAAGGTGGTAAGGGCGCAAAAGTGCACGCAATGCAAGGTAATGCACACTGGGGGCACATGGGAACCAGGTGAGACAGGTACGTTCCTACCGTACGCCCCCCCCCCCCCCCCACCAGGTAACCTACATGGCCCCTCCCTTACCCCTTACTGTATCCACAAAACACAACACTACCCATAAACATCTATTTTACAAATCAACAAACATCCCTACTGTCTTCCCCGTTCCTCCCATGAACCAAATTCGTCTTCTCTCCCTCCTAACCAATCAAATTTGCCATTTTCAACTTTCATCAAAATTTGCCATCTCCAACTCAACATCATAATTTGCTATCACCAATTCATCATCAGTCCCTCCTAGGGAGGGAGAGATGGAATCACCCCAATGTCTCATCCACGTCGTGATGCGTCTCACAAATCCTCACAGCAATCCTTACTTCTGCAACACAAACAAAGAAAACACAGGTGTGGAGTCATCATCATCACCACAGGTAAGTGGCTGCGTATGGTGCGACAGGCTCATCAATCCTAACTATTTCCTAAATGACTTTAACAACTTTACACTACCCGGGGTCTTTCTCCGGCCAAACCATTGGCCCTCTTACACTATGGGTTCTAAAAACCAATTCCCATTGGCCAAACTGTGGTGCTTTTCAATTTGGGGTCTCACTCCCCCGATTCATCTCCCGGTGCCCTCGCACAATTTCTGGGCTGTGGCGTGTACCTCTCCCAGTGGGTCTACCCACCTGCACACCTCCACCACTGCAGTTGCCTCCGAGCTTACCTGCTCCTTACCCTAACCTAACTACCTGGGGAAGGCCCTCTGGCGCTCTCCCCACTCGGTGCCCTCTCTGGCACTGGGCTGCCCGATCCACACCCGGGATCCTCAGGCACCCACTCACAACTACCGGCTCCCAGAGCCCACCTGCGGCCTCACCTGGCCGACATCCTCACAGTGGTGGAGTGCCCAACCAACTACACACACTAACAGGCTACACGCCCAGCCATTTCCACGACACTAATGCACCCATCCACAACACCATTCTGCAACCGCACCACAAATGCCAATATCCAACCACAATTTACCTATACCCTCTACCTAACACTTACACTACCCGCCCCGGGTACTCGTGAAAGGGGTCCACTCTTCCCCCATCCACACCTTCGCACCATGCACACCACTCCGTACCACTCACTCCAACTCTCTCCACACACCTGTACTTGCACACCTGTGCTCTCACACCTGGTGCCACCTGCACCCTTCTCTCCCCAAGCGCCTTCACGCTGATCCACAACACTCACTACTCACACACTGCTCCACACACCTGTCCAGTTGCACACCTGTGCAATCACACCTGTTCAATTCTCACACACACACGGCATCATCTCAGCTAACTACTCCCTTCTGAAACTTGCGCTTCCCAGTCGTCCCTTTAAACTATTGCGCTCCCACGTCATTATCATCCACACTAATCTACCTGCGTCCCCACTACAGGTATCAGTCACTACTAAACTTAACGTCACCTAATGTCATCTTCGCTAGATCCCTACAATATAACCTAACCCACCCGGGCTAGTTTTCACTGCCATCAACCCCATAATCTAGTGCTCCTTTGCCCCCACTGGGAAGGGTGGCAGGGATGCCAGCCTTACCCACCGGGCTCATCGCTCACTACCAATTTTGCACATCAAATTTCCACAAATCAAAAATTTGGCCAATCACTACCCATCATCTGCCAATCACTACTGCCAATCCCTTGCCAATCATCAAATTTTGTTTTTCTCTAATTTTGGGGCCAAAACACTAACCTCATCACCCAGTCTACTCACTAATACCTCTCGGTGCGCCAATTCCTGTCCAAAGCCCGGCTTCGTAAAGCCGAGCAATGAATGTGGGTTGTTTGGTGCCAGCGGCTGGATACGTCCCGCACTCGGTGCAGGGACGGGGGCTTACCCGGGCCGAGATCCCACGCACCATCTCGGCGTGGAGCCATCCAATGTCCCGATCTCGACCTGCCGGACTGCCTCAACCAAAAGTGGTCGCCATGACGACCCTTTCTATCGGGATGCCCGCTCCGCCTAGTGGAGCACGGACGCGGCCGTTCAAAGCGAGGCCCAGCACGCACCGAGGGCCCGATTCGGCTATAAGTCGTTCTAAACTCTACCCCGTCTAACGTCGATGCTTCACCTGGACGCTTCCACCCCGCAGCCCGTTCCTTGCTCACACATCCAGCCGTGCCCATGCTCCTCGTACCTTTCCTTACACACCTAGGTACACCCATTCCACTCACAGCCTTGGTCACACACCTGACCACCGAACACTTTGGCACACATTCGTTGGTAGCACACCTCACCAACACACCTCTTCGCACCCCCTCCTCGGTCACCTCCTCTGTGACAATCACAGGTGTGCCCTCATTCGCACACCCAACCACGTGCATCACCACCAACTCCAGCGTGCATTCCCACTCACGCTCTACCATTCCAGGTGTGCATCCTTTCTCACCTGTCACAACCAACTCACTCTCCTTGTCACTCTCACTACTCTCACCTCCATTCTTGACAGCGCACTCACCCTTACTCCCGACAGCGCACTCTTTCCTCAGGCACCCGTCCGTCACACACCTTTCTCGCGCACACTCTCCCGTTACACCCTCTGTAACACTCACCACAGGTGTGCATTCTTCCTTACTTCTGACAGCGCACTCTTTCCTCATGCACCTGTCCGTCACACACCTTTCTCGCGCACACTCCTGCACACACTCCCGTCACACCCTCTGTAACACTTACCACACCGCGCTTCCATGTGCTCCCTCGCACACGCGCTACGACCGACTCACTCTCGCCAGCACATTCACTCCTTGGCACGCACTTTTTCCTCACACACCCCAGAGTCGGACTTTCTTGCACACCTCCTTTTTCGCACACCAGACCTGTCGCACACTTCACCAACGGCCTCTCACGAACACCCGGGTCCATCTCGACCCCCAAGCTTCTTAAATCACCTGGCGCATCATACGCACGACCATATTGGTCACCACTTACACCGGGTCCTCTTCCTCTTCGCTTCTCCTCCATCACCTGCGAATCCCTCATCCGGTTAATGAGCACATCATCACGATCCAAACACAGACTTTGGACCAATTCTTTTACTTCCTCTTTTATCTCTTTGTTATCCCCTCTCCGTCGCTTCTTAATTTCGCTCACCCCTTCTTCCACTTCTTCTAATTTCTGCTTCACCTCTTTTATTCCCCGGTACGTCTCCTCAAGCTCGTCCTCCAAGGCTACCTTGACCGTTTCCATGTGCGTCCTCACCTGCCGGTCCTTCGTCTCCATTACCTCTATCACCTCGTCCAGCCTCGTTGTCAGTCCCTCACATACCATCTGACATTCCCTCTTCGTCGCTATCAAGTCATCTTTTAGTTCTTTCTGTGTCGCCTTTAAACCTCCTAATACCGCAGTGTTCCTTTGAACCTGCTCCACTAACTCCGTCTGTCCCACCGTCAGCTGCTCCACCTCCTGCGTCAGGTCCTCTATGCCCCCTTGTAACTTTACAGTCCCCTTTCTCACCTCCTTCTCCATGTGCTCCTTACAGTGCCTCACCTCCTCGCGCACTCCTCCGACCTCCTCACTCACTCCTCTTCTGATCTCCTCTCCCATCACTTGCATCTCCTGCCCAGATGCCACCCTCATCTGCTCCATTTCCTCCCTGTGAGCATCCAGTTTGGTTTCTACCCCCATTCTGACCCCCTCTATCTGCTGCCCCATTTGGTTAACTTCCCTTTCCGCTTGGTCCCTCATGTCCCTCAATTTGCCTTCCATCCTGTTTTCTAACCCCTCTAACCCATTTTTCACTCCCTCTATCTGATTCTCCTGGGCAGCCATTCTATTTTCTACCCCCATTAACCCATTTCTCACCTCTTTTATCCCATTGTCTAACCCCTCAAAATTTTTGTCTACCTTCTCACCAGTACCCCTCGCTTCGTCCCTCATTACCCCCATTTGGTTTCCCATTACCCCCATTTGGTTTCCCATTACCCCCATTTGCTCACTCTGAGCCCTCGCTTCGTCCCTTATTACCCCTATTTGGTTTCCCAACCGCTCACTATCAGCCCTCATTCCCACCATTTGTTCCATAAGGGCCCTCATTTGCAGGAGGAAAAGGTTCGAATCCACCAGGGGCGCTGCCACGGTCGCGGGCGCGGTGACCAGCGAGGCGCCATTTTGTGCGTTTGCTACCCTCGCTGCTTCGCTCTCCTCACGTCCCTCAATTTGGTCCTGGACCGACCCTGCCTCACTCTCCACTACCGGACCCCAGCCGACTTGGTCTGCCATAGCGCGACTTTCAAAATTCGGGTTTTTATTTCCGTATAACAAAATCAAATTTCGCCGTTATAATTTCGTCAAGCGCAGTAAACGCGCTCCGGATCGATTCTACCTCCCAAAGTTTGGGCCTAACAAATTTAGTCCCGGGTCCGAATTCCACTCCTCGACACCAATTGTTACAGACGCGGTTGTGGATGTTAGTTTACCGAGCGGTTTGGTATGACCACGTCTGCACAGTTTACCCGATTATGCTCGAACGTTGCCGAGTCGCGCTACGCTAGGTCAATAAAGGAAAAGGACACACGGCTGGGTTTCAAATGACACGACACCAAGGGTTCAGTTCTCAAGACCTCCGGAGGAGGTTATATTAAGGCGGAAGGTCAGATTACAGGGATGAGAGGGACAGCATAGAAAGACAAGCACTTAGACACACTCTTATATTAACCCCAACAGACGACAGATAAACGGGACAAAAACTGACTCACACGGGGATTGATGGCAAGGAAAGGCAGAATCGATGGCTCCAGGTGCACCTGGGCTCAGGGACAGAATCGACTCGGTCCGGTCCAGAGATGCAGGGAGGTCACAGCGCTCGGAAGGCGACGTTCTTTCTCCAAGCTGGGGGCGCATCTGACGTCACATCTGGTAAGTGGCTGCGTATATCCGGCGGGG
This sequence comes from Myxine glutinosa, assembly GCF_964187855.1. NCBI lineage: Eukaryota > Metazoa > Chordata > Myxini > Myxiniformes > Myxinidae > Myxine > Myxine glutinosa. The sequence continues at coordinate 55,870,626 of NC_136268.1, forward strand.
AGTGACACGCCCTCGGCTCGTTAGCTCCGCCCCAGATGGAATCGGTCCGCCCTTCTTATTGGGTGCGGCGGGTTTACCAGGCTCCGCCCTTGATGAGGAGCTGACAGCCAGCCCCTTCGTGGTAACCCCGTGGAGCGCATGGTCATGGCGGCTAACCGAGCCGGTGTGAGGACGCACACTCCCCCCGCGCCGCGCCCATTCTCCTCTGTTGTTGTAGTTGTTGTTGTTGTTGTTGTTGTTTGGGGAAGAAGATGGGAGGAGGTATGGGAAGGTCCTAAACTCACTACTGGTGCCATATAATCACATTCTGGTGCAACGAAGAGTCAGAATTAATGGAAACGAGTCCTTAACTGACATAGACTAAGAATAACTAGCAAGATGTCCGAAAGTTGTCTACGTGAGATGCGGTGGACCTGGGCACGACATTTAATGGGGGAAAGAGGGGAAGGTCGGTTCTACAGAGTGTTGTTTACAGACAATGGGACTAGGGAATGGGGGATTGGGGATAGTTGGGGAGTATTGGGGAAATAGGGGAATATTTACAAGCGGATATGGAGGCCAAATTCCATATTCGCAACAATATATATATATATATATATATATATATATATATATATATATATATATATAGATATATATATAGATATATATATAGATATATAGATATATATATATAGATAGATATAGATATATATATAGTGGGTATATATATATATTGTTACGGTCCGCGGATTAGATGTTATTTTACCGAGCGGAGGTATAACCGCGGCCGAACAGTTGTTCCCTGACTAAACCCGATTTACCCAAACGTTGGCCGTATCGCGCCACAGCTACTCAATCGGGAAAACTCTAAAGCGACCGAATCCAAAGAGGAAGAAGACGTACAGAAGAGTAACGGGATTTATTATTTACACACACAAGCAAAAAGGAGCAGTCACGATTATTTACAGGGACATGAGACGCAGGTGACACAGTGAATTCCTTATACAAGCTTAATTACCTACCCAGGACAGAACAAACAAAGACACTGACTCACGCGGGGAATTGCAGAGTGGATTGGTTGGAAGGAGGTGTGTGGCTGGAGGGGGAGGACGGCACGGAGCTGGCTGGAGCTTGATCCCGCACGGGACGTCGGGCTGGACCTCGACGGCCGCTGATGCCACCGATCCTGTCGTGTGCTCGGAGTCACGGGTCGGAGCTGCTTGTCTCAGTAAAAGCGCATCTGCGCTGGCGACCCAGCTCTTTCTTTGGACTCAGTAAAAGCGCAACTCTCTGACGATCCAGCTCTTTCTTTGGACTCAGTAAAAGCGCAACTCTCTGACGATCCAGCTCTTTCTTTGGACTCAGTAAAAGCGCAACTCTCTGACGACCCAGCTCTTGTCTCCTCCCTCCTTGTCTCAACTCCTTCGGGAACGCCCCGCCGGCGGGTTATATAGGCCCCGCCCCTCAACCTTTGCGAACCTCCCCCAAACGCTCTTCCTCCGCCCTCTCAAGCCAAACCCCTTGTTCATGGTTGGTCGAGTGGGGCTGGCTCACTCCTCCCCTCTCTGACGAGGTGGGGACCCGCCTTTCTTCCCCAACCCTGCCTCGTGGCCAATGGTGGTTGAAGAAAAACCGCCCAAAATGCAGTTGGCCATCGAAATGAAATGAAATGGGACCTATTCTTATTTCACTTGGTACAATGGAGTATTTAAGTTAATGGGAGACACAGCCTTACCCTAAGACACATAATAAGATATAAGCTATCAAACAGGGGCATTCTATGATTGGCTGACGTGTATGCTTATGGACTAATTACCGAGACGCCCTTTTTACCTTTATACAACTCTGGAGGCAAGAGGGGCCATATCCAACCAATGGTACACAGCAGTTTACCACAATCCAATACACACAATAAAAAAAATGCCATCCTCATATCTGCAACAATATATATATATATATATATATATATATATATATATATATATATATATATATATACACATATATATACACATATATATATATACAAACACACACACACACATACACACACGCACGCACACACACATACACACACACACACACACACACATCCATACAGTCACGTGAAAAAGTAAGTACACCCCATGTAAAGTTTTGACATTTTTCAACATATTTCAACATACAGCTAGTTGATCTTCAATTCAACAATATTGTTAGATAAAGGTGACATAATCTATCTATAATTCCAGTAATCTCTGTGTGTATGTGTGTGTGTGTGTATGTGTGTGTGTATGTGTGTGTGTCGTTTGTCTGTGACCGCTGTTTCTCGACAACCACGGGTCCGATATACTTGAAACTTGCCAGGTATATTGCTGGGGACCCGAGGATGTGCCTTTTCAAGGTTTCATATTAATCGGAGAAGTAGTTACCGAGCTATGGCGATTTATTTACCAAACTCCGCAAGCCGTTCGCTTTGGACCAAACCATTTCATGTAAATAGAGGGGGGGGGGATTGTCACCGTACTCGCAAGCCGTTCGCTTTGGCTTTGCGAATGGACCAAACCATTTCATGTAAATAGAGGGGGGGGGGATTGTCACCGTACTCGCAAGCCGTTCGCTTTGGCTTTGCGAATGGACCAAACCATTTCATGTAAATAGAGGGGGGGGGGGATATAATTTTAGATATATATATAGTACGGGCATGCCCTAGTATAACAAATATCATGAAACATTTACATTTTGTAGTCCAATGTATAATTTAAATGAACATAAATGCAAATTTCGCACGTGGAAAAAGTAAGTACACCCCGACATTTATCACTACTTCAAATACCTAAAATTAGAATCATGTGCACCAGCTCAGGTGCAAATGATTAGAACATCGTTAGAGAGGATCTTGGAGGAACCTGTCTTATTTAAACCTCAGACATTTAGTTTGGTTTGCTCTTTGTTGTTGAAGTGTGCGGCGTCACCATGCCTAGATCAAAAGAGCTCTCTGAGGCCTTCAGAAAGAAGGTTATAGATACCTACGAGTCTGGGAAGGGATTTAAAAATATCTCCAAACAATTTGAAATCAATGATTCGACTGTCCGGAAGATCATCTACAAGTGGAGAAGATTCCAAACAACTTCCAACTTGTTCAGGCCAGGCCGCCCCAGCAAGTTCAGCCCGAGAGCAGACCACAAGATAGTGAAAGAATTCTCTAAGAACCCCAGAATGTCATCACGGGACCTACAGGTAGCTCTTGCCACTGTTGATGTCAAAGTGCACGAGTCTACCATTAGAAAGAGGCTGCACAAATTTGATCTACATGGGAGGTGTGCCAGGAGGAAACCTTTGCTGTCCAGAAAGAACATCAGGGCAAGACTAAAGTTTGCCAATGAACACCTAGGCAAAGACCAGCACTTCTGGAACAATGTGCTCTGGACAGATGAGTCAAAGGTAGAGCTATTTGGCCACAGTACCAGAAGACATGTTTGGCGAAAACCAAAGACAGCATTTGACCACAAGAAGCTGATACCAACTGTAAAGTATGGTGGTGGAAATATTATGGTTTGGGGCAGCTTTGCTGCATCAGGGCCTGGGCAGCTCACCATCATAGAATCCACGATGAATTATTCATTGTACCAGAGGGTGCTTGATGATAATGTGAGGCCATCTGTCGGAAAGTTGAAGCTCAACCGAAGGTGGACCTTGCAACTTGACAATGACCCTAAACATACCAGTACATCCACCAAGAAATGGCTGAAAAGAAAGAAATGTAGGGTTCTGGAATAGCCAATTCAAAGCCCGGATCTAAATTCCATCGAGATGTTGTGGGGGGATTTGAAACGAGCTGTGCATTCAAGAAACCCCTCAAACATCGCACAGCTGAAAGAATTCTGCATGGAGGAGTGGGCAAAAATTTCTCCCAGTCGATCTCAGAGACTGGTAGACAGTTATAAGAAACGCCTACTTGAGGTTGTTTCTGCCAAAGGGGGCAATACCACCTATTAGAGCCAAGGGTGTACTTACTTTTTCCACAGAAGGAAATGGCATCTCTGTTAATTTTTTGTTGAATAAATTATTGCAAAGTCAATTGTTCATTGTTTTTTGTTCAATTAGATCATCTTTATCTATAGATACTGTTTAAATGAACATCAAATATTGATATGTCCACATGTGTTAAAAAGATAAAAAATATTTCATGGGGTGTACTTACTTTTTACACATGCGAAATTTGCATTTATGTTTATTTAAATTATACAATGGACTACAAAATGTAAATGTTTCATGATATTTGTTGTATTATATCACCTTTATCTATCAATATTGTTGAAATGAAGATCAAATAGCTGTATGTTGAAATATGTTGAAAAGGTCAAAACTTTACATGGGGTGTACTTACTTTTTCACGTGGCTGTACATACACTACCGATTAAAAGTTTTAGAACACCTCAATTTTTCCAGTTTTTATTGAAATTTACGCAGTTTAATGTCCAGTGAATAACCTGAAATGGTACAAAGGTAAGCAGTAAACTGCACGTGGTTAAAAGAAAAAGTTTAGGTTAGCAAAAACGGGAAAATAATGTAAATTGCACAGTTATATTGTAAAAAAGGCCTTCTTCAGGGAACAAGTAATGGCTTAACAACTTACAGCTGTTCTGCAGCAATGTAAGTAAATTAAGCCTTGAAAGTTGATGCAAACAATTCCTACAGGTGTCCCAACCTCTGCTGATAACTTGATTACAAACCCCCTGTCTGTATAAAAGCAGTATTGGAACAGACTGTTATTCCACCCTCTGAAGCATTATTTGGACAATATTGCACTGCTGGAAGTAGTATATTGGAAACTGGAGGAAACCCTGACAGGAAGAGGTCTGGCAGACAACAGAATCAGAAGACAAGTTTCTGAGAGTCAACAGCTTGTGTGATAGGTGGCTCACAGGACAACAGCTTCAAGCACAGCTTAACACTGGTCGATGTAAGCAAGTCTCAGTTTCATCTGTGAAGAGAAGACTTCGAGCTGCAACTTTGACAGGTCGAGTGGCAGGAAGAAAGCCATTGCTAAGATGGCAAAATAAGAAAAAGAGGCTTGCCTCGGCCATGAAGCACCGCCAGTGGACTACTAAAGACTGGAAGAAGGTCTTATGGACCGTTGAATCAAAATTTGAAATCTTTGGTTCATCATGCAGGGTTTTTGTACGCCGTCGAGTAGGCGAAGGGATGGTTCCTCAGTGTGTGACACCAACTTTCAAACATGGAGGAGGAAGCGTGATGGTCTGGGGCTCTTTTGCTGGATCCAGAGTCGGCGACTTGCACAGAGTGACTGGCACCCTGAACCAAAAGGGCTACCACAGCATTTTGCAGCGCAATGCAATACCCTCTGGTATACGCCTAGTTGGTCAGGGGTTCATCCTACAGCAAGATAATGACCCTAAACACACCTCCAGGCTATGTCAAAACTACCTTCGAGGAAAAGAACAAGACGGTAGACTTCAAATCATGGAATGGCCAGCACAGTCTCCAGACTTAAACCCCATCGAGCTGGTTTGGAATGAACTGGACAGAAGGGTGAAAGCAAAGCAACCTACAAGTGCAACACATTTGTGGGAACTTCTGCAACAGTGTTGGGAAGAACTTCCCAAACAATATTTGATTTCCATTGTAGAAAGAATGCCACGAGTGTGTTCGGCGGTTATATCTGCCAAAGGTGGCTGCTTTGCCGAGTCAAAAATTTAAATTAAATTTTGTTAAACAAAATGATTCTATGATTTCCTTTTTATCTCCAATTGTTTATTTGTTCTATGCTTAATTGCAGAGTACATTGAGACATTAAACTGCGTAAATTTCAATAAAAACTGGAAAAATTGAGGAGTTCTTAAACTTTTGACTGGTAGTGTGTGTGTGTGTGTGTGTGTGTGTGTGTGTGTGTGTGTGTGTGTGTGTGTGTGTGTGTGTGTGTGTGTGTGTGTGTGTGTGTGTGTAGCTCATTCCGCCTACTGACTGGTGTTAATCTTCGGTATCTTCCCTGTGTTCTTCAAAGGTGAAATTTGGTATGCCGACGGACATCGAAGCCGTTACACCGGGAAAAATCACAGAACCATCAGAATGCGCCCATAAATGCAAATTTACATAAAAAAGGGTGTTAAAAAAACAACCGCAATCGATTTTGTAGCATTTGAAAATTGTAATTTATATAACTGTAAACTGTGAAACAGGCATGACAACAATGGCCATAAATGAAAAAAATGAAAAGTGTCTGTAAATGAAAATTTACGTTAAAAAAACCTGTAAACACATCCATAAAAATACCTTTTTGCGTTGTACATTGCCATGAGAGCACAATGTGTAGATCGCATCCTATGCTGTGAGGATGTTCATTTGTGTTAATGCTCTGTATCCCATCCCATTGAATGCTAAAGTGTGTTTTATCTATTGCTGTCCCTTTGTAAAACACAGTAAAATATAGTAGCATGCCAATGATTTTTTTGCATGACCATTTGATATGCCGTATTCTCAACACGTTGTACAGTACGTGCTTGTTAAATTTTAGAAGTCACTGGATTGGGTAGCATTCCAAATGGGTCTGTACTGTACTGGTGTAACCCAATTATGTTTCTTTATTGTTTTGTTTTGAAAGTGGTCGTATAATCATGTTGATCGCAAACTGGATACTCGGGGGCCATCAATTTACTACATGGCTTTTACTTTGTGTTTTCTTGGAGTCGCAGTATAATTGTAGTTATAATGAACAGTCCATGCAAATTATCTGATTATTATACTGAGGGTGTGTTTATTGTTGGTATATCTATACACTTATTCATTCCATCTATGTTGCAAATGTGAGCCTGGTGTTGGCTTAGCAGTTAGGGTGCCGGCTTGGGATCCTAGGATCCTGGGTTCGAATCTCGGTCGATCGCTGAATTAACACCAGGGGGGTTGACTCAGCCTGTCATCCTTCCGAGGTCGTGCAAATTGAGTACCAGTTCACTGGTAATTCCCTGTGTGTCACAAGAGTCGACTAACAGGGTTGGTGGCAGGAAGAGCATCCGGCCATAAAACATTGCTTCAAAAAGGGGACCACGGTGCCCGAAAAAGGTCAACCACTGCTCTGCGGGTGGGAAATGGCCTCTAAAGGTGGTTCTTCTTTGTTGCAAATGTTCCTGCAAACCATAAAGGAAATCGGGATGAAGTAGGAAAGAGATAGGGATGAGACATATCATGTACTAAGTTATACCTCATGGTGTAGTGCTTCTCAACAAAGGTTTACAAATACAAAGTGCCACACCTATTTTTCATCAATTTTAAACCTTGTCTTTCCGGTTTCTTTGTGCTTTGTCAGAATACAAGGCTCTCGTCTTTCAACACTTCATTCACACCTTTCTTCCATTTGATGTTGTTTAATCCCCTTGCTCCTCAGAGACTGCTTCTCCAGCTGTATATCACACCCTCAGGATTTTAAGTGACAGTTTGAAATTCGTCATTAATACCCTGAGGTATTGTGACACAAATCCTCTTCGACGGCGAGGAGGTGGCTGAGTAGGCTTACTAAATTTGGTTGAGATTTGCCAAAAACTGGAGGAGTTAGCAAACAAATACACAGACCATCAACACTTTAAAAATACTAGTGGGGCGGCTTAGCCCAAATATTCAAAAGAATTGTGCATTTTGTGATACAAGCACCAAATTTGGCACACTAGTAGACTATCATATTATGAAAAGATCTGGATATTGGGCCATCTCAGATTCAGAGATTTGATTTTTGCAAGATTTGCAGATTTTGCAAGCTGAGATTGCAACGCCAGGGACGGCCGACTCCTTCCTACGAGCTGCCCACGTCACCCGCACAAGAAGAGCTCATCAAATCACTGCAGCGGCACTGCACATCCTGCAACACCGTGCGTATGAACGCCACTGTATGACATATGCTGATGATGCAGAAGACCTGCCTGAGTTCGAAGACTGGTGTCACCAGAGAGGAGAAGACATTCCCAACTTTCAGTACTGGGCAACTGTGCTGGAACTAGAGATGTTGGTACTGGTCTACGTGCGTTCTCTGCGGCAGGCTTCATTCACGACGTACCTTGATGCCCTGACGGAACTGGTCCCATGGTTCCATGCCTTAGACCACACACACTATGCCAGGTGGGTCCCTGTTCACCTGAGGGACACGGTTGCACTCCCAATGAAGCACCCAGATGTAGCCAGAGAATTCAGGGCTGGCAACTTCACTGTACAGAAGACGAAGAAGGTGTTCTCTTCGATCCCAATC